>NW_009917850.1:0-7347 GCF_000696875.1 Nestor notabilis | reverse complement strand
TCCCTACTGCCCTGAGGAGCCCACACGAGGAGCCCACACGAGGAGCCAAGCTCCAGACCTGCCCATGCAGCAAGCCCACACAGTAGCCCAAACCTGCTCACCTGTACCCTGCATGAGCATCCTCCCTAGCGTGGTGTTCTTGCCTTCCCTTGGTCACCCAAAGGGACCTCATCTAACTGCAGTTGTAATAAGAATAAGTCACTGACAAAGAGCAACAGCAATTCACTTCATTAAATGGTCATCAGAAGTAGAAGTGAGGATTTATAGTTTCCAGAATCCCTTGCACTGGTAAGCTCAAGCAAAGCACTTATAATAAAAAATCTTGGACAGAAACTTAGACCCGTTTGCAGTGCAGTTACTGCAACGGGGTAGTCGATGACCTTGGATGAGGTGTCTGGGTACCAGTTCAGACAAATATTAAGTGGAACAATAAACTTAATGGCTCTTTTGAAAAATGCAGTGTGGCTCAGACTTTAATCTCGTTTGCTTAACAGTGAAAAACATTTTCCTTCATAAGCTTCATATTTTTTTCCCCTTATGTGGACTTAGTTCAATCAGAGACTTCCCACTCCGTGCTGCTGAAATAAAATGACTTAATGTGTACCTTTAAACCGGGCCATTAATCTTCTATCATTCACCTCTTTCCTGTATTATGCCTTAGCTTACAGTTAATGGAATATTTAACTGCCTTAAGAGGAATAATAAATTGAAGTCAATGCTTCTCTTCAAGTTTTTATCCATAATTTCACACAAATAAAAGAAAAATTGTTGACTGGGAACCATTGTGATGTTTCCTTAATAGCATTTTATTTGTGAGTATACAGTGTAATTCCATTTCAAAATGTTCTAGTGAAAAAAAGGATGGCTTATAAATCCTTCAGCTTCAGATGCTGCACAAAGTATAATACACAGAAGGGTATTTCCTTGATTATCCTGGGATACCACATGGCTTCTAGTGCTATCTGCAGGGTTCTAAAAACAAAAGCTTTTCTTACTTGATTCTGAATGATACATTGTTTAAAGGAAAGCGTATCTTTGAGGACAAGTCTCCTCAGAACAGTAATAAAATCCAAAATTCCCTTTCCACTGCTTACACCCAAATTTCTCTTCCCACAAAGCATCTGGGTAATAGCAAACCTTTTCTAACCAAAACCTCAGCCTAATTTTTGAAGTCTGCTGCAGACTCTGAACATAACACAACAGGTTAAAAATTACTACAGCCAGTTGAAAACAGGCTGTAATAATTTTCTACACAAACTTCAGATTTTGGGGCTGTTGCTTCAACCCCAACTATCCTCTCAGACAGGAGAAGTTTGGAGTTTGATCCAGTGAGGAAGGGCAAGACTCGCTGCTCCACCAGAATATGCACATTAACAGCACCACCAAAATACTGTTTGGTGGAGATGTGGGATGAGACCATTACACGAGAAAGGTAATTCCCCTCTGGAACTGCCCCAAAAACCATCCCTACACACAGAACAAAACCCAACAGCAGAGTGTTTCCATCCCATCCATCCCTGTCAGTGGGCAACAGAGACAGCTTTGGGCAACATGGTCTAGTGTGAGGCGTCCCTGTCCATGGCAGGGGGGTTGGAACTAGATGATTTTAAGGTCCTTTCCAACCCAAACCATTTTATGATTCTATGATTCTCTAGTTACATTTCCCAAAATTGTGCACAAGTAAGCGTTACAGTTTTGGTGTACCCTGCCTGACCTGCCACTGTGCCACAGCTTTCAGAAAAACTAAGCCAAGAAAAATCCCAAGTCTTCCAAAATGCTGGTGTAAGTACATGAGCAGTCCGAGGCCAGTTTTGCAGTGCCTTGGGGAATGGCAGTCTGTCCACGAATTTCTGGGGATACTACAGGCACATGCTGCGGGAGTAAGTGACCCTCTATCTTTTGAATGGAGTCTTTCCAGGTGGGGTAAATCACCCTGATAGCTTGTAGGCAGTTGCCTGGGAGCCTGGCTGGAAACATTTCTATGTACACTTGAGCCAAATGGAAAGCTAAGCAGCAACAATACAGTGCTGCCATTGGACTGAGGATCAGGGCTTATTCTCCAGCCCCAGCCCAGCATCACCACCTCCAGCTGGCTCGGGATGCACGCCGGGCAGGTCCCTACAGCTTACAGGGCACCAGAGCTTGTCCCTGCCTGTCTGCAGAAGCTTCATCATGGAGGAACACAAAATATGGCAGTTGCTTTAGGAGAGGTAGTGGTGTATAACCTAATGACCAGCTGGAGATCATGCCCAGTCAGGGTGTAACCGACCTCTGAGGGCAGATACTCAGCCTGTGCCCTGCCTGCAGCTGTCTGCCTGTTTGCTAGTGAGATTTCTTGCTGTGTAAGACTCTCCCTTCCCCAGTTACGTGCCAGCAGCAGCTTCCTGCTATGAATGCCTTTGACCTTGCCCAGATGGCCCTCACGAGTTTCAAATCCTCTCCTCATTCCCCCAGCCACTACAATTTCTGGTGTCGTGTAAGTGTCAGAAGAAGGATCAAATTGGTAGGTACAATGTGGCTCCTGGATCTCACCAGGGCAGATTTCCTATGGAGATCCAGGAAAATTTCACTGTTACACTGGCTTCAAATATAAATCACAATTACTAGTATTCCCTCTAAGGAGGGAATCTGGCAAAGTCAGAAGTGGGCCCAATGCCTCTGAACCAGATGGCCTTTGAAAAAGTTGTTCTTGAAACCATAAATTTGTATCAAGTATGTTTGAGAGGATAAATACAAGCCAGAAATTTCCATCCTTTCTCATCCATCCCATGGCATAGCTTCCCTTTCAGTCTTACTCAAGAACAAATTAACTTTCAAAATTATATTAACATCAACTAGATGCTTTTGTTGGCTTCAAGCAATAGGAAGCAGCATTACAAGTGTTTTGGGGGGAGGGGTATTGGTTTGTGGGGTTTTTTCCCTTTTATCTTTTTTTTTTCTTCTCCTTCTTCCTTTATGTTTTTAAATGGAGATTGTGAAATAGAAACATCCAATAGATTTCTTTCTGCATACAACACACGATTAGTCCTTAGTATCAAAATCCTGCAAATGACAATGCAAAAAGCAGCGCAGCCTCAGTCTATACCAGGAACTGGGTTATTTGGCACTGATGCGGCATATGCTCATGGCAAGGTTGGTGGCTGGATCATGACCAGGTTCTTAGCGGCCACCGCACTGCAGTTAGCATCTGCCAGGTGCTATGCCAGACTCTGCAGTCAGCCTTGGTGATGCCACAGTAATTTGTGTCGACACACGCAAAGAACACAGAAACCCTAATCACTTCTGTTGGCAGCCTTTGTCATCACAGATGTCTAGCAAAGGATGGACCAGAGCTGGAGACTATCAGGATTCAGAAAAATGGTCAAACCACATGACTAGAAATTGCTTATCTCTGTCTCTAGTTCCTGTACATGAAAACACTTCATCTTTTAACAGTAAGCGTTACAGGATGTTATTTACCTTTTATTTACCTTACTTTTTGGCTTCTTTAAGGATTTAACAGGGAAATATTTCCAGGATAGATATAGCTATTAAACTCCTTTAGATACGGAAAACTGTAAACACATACTACAGGGATGTAACCAGATTTCAGTGTGTTGCATTCCTGTGCGAACAACTGGAGTTACACACATACTCTGATTGGAAATGGTTGGAGACCAAAATAAACCCATCGGCTGCATCCTGTTACAAATATTATGGACTAGAAGCTTATCTAATGTCCTCCTCTTCCTATAGATTTTGAAGGTTGTAAATGTCTGAGTATCTGTTGGCAATGAAAATCCAAGTGCCATAACGGTTTTTGGAAATTTCTGTTCTAATCCTGAGGATACTAATGATAAATTGCTATCAAAAGATCAAATACTTTGTGATAGTTCAGCTCATTGGAGACTGACTAGTTAATGAAAACCGCATTCAGTTTTTACATGTTACATACTTCCTTGGAAAATTTTACTTTTAACTTCTCTTGCTCCTGTGACATTTAGAGAAAAGAGATTTGCCTTTCCTCCAGAGTTTAATGAGACAGAGACCAGTAGCAGTGGAAGATGGTATGTGACACAGGGTGGATAAGCAAGGAAAATATTGATAGTAGCTCAATATACACAGCCGTGAGGGGTCAAATGGGCTAATACACACTGGCATGAAGTTACCAGCATTTTCACCATGTATGTGGTGCTTTTCAGAAGCAGAAGGCACAGACTGCAGAGCATCACGTCTGCACTGCCATTTGCAGCACCAACAGTAATCACGCAAGCCCTGACAGCATTTTGGTAGGCACGGCCTTTTGTGATGAGTTGTAATCAGCGTTTACTTCTGGCAAAAAGACCTATGAAGTCAATGACAACAGAAACACATTTTTCCCCTTGATTTCTTGCCTTTTATACTCCTAAAGTAGCTTCTTTTCATTTCAGTCCAAGAAGACCCCAGCTATGGTCCACTTCCATCATAACACAGCAACTCCTTTCCACCAAATCCAGCTCCTTCTGGAGCCTTTAACACTTAACCCTGGCAGTCCCTGTTTGATGGATAAATCACTATTATGCCAGTACTTACTGCTCAGGAAAAAATTGTGTAGAGTAGTTTTTATGTGTCAAACTGCCGATTCTAATCTCTTACTATTGTAATTTAGTGATCATAAAGGTAACAGATCTGTTAGACCCAAGCATGCTGCAGATGCATTTTGTATTTTGTAAATTCCAGTCTCCTCTTCTGCTCATCTGGTAGATGCTATGAACAACCAGACACTGAATTTGGGCATAAATGTTGGATTTCTATCAGTTAAACCTGAATAAAATGCATTTTGCTAAGTTTTGAGTCCACTGCTATTTGTTCTGTAGGTAGAATACAGTTATTGTAAAAAATCTATAAAAGCACTTTTAAAAGACAACACCGGGCAGACCTAAGTAAGTACCAATACTCAGTAGCAGCCTGGACTCTGACCTTTCCAAAACACACTACCATTGATATACCTTATAAACCAGCAAAGCTCCTATATCCATTACGATGAATGTCATTTTTCTTAACCCATATGCTGTTCTTCTACCATTAGACAGATGTGATGGCATGACACCACCCTAAAAACTGGCTTAACTATTAAAGATACAAACTGCCCCACTGAAACCAGGGAGAGTTAAGTACGTACTAAAACACAGCACATATTTAAGTGGTTTGCTCAGTTAGGGTTATAGCTGTGAAAGATGGACTATGAGTTAAGGCTTCAGTTGTTTCCAGCATGGCTGAACAAGAAATCCAGCCCTGGGATGTGTAATAGGCACAAGTGAGAAAAGAAGGGGGTGTTCAGGGCTGGTGTTCATCCTAAAGGCAGGCAGAGAGTGAACAGGGAGTAATGCTTAGAGGTTAACCTGAACACAGCACTGAACTGACCAATGTCAGCTGCACAACTCAATTTAGGTCCCCATACTGCACACCCAGACACCATGGGACAGCAGCAGCTGTCTCATACCCAGTCACTGAAGGATTTATGAACTGCTGGAACCCCCATTTATCCTGCCTGCAGGCATCACATTAGCAGGCACTTTCAAAGCAACTTAGAGCAGTTTTGGGGCAAAGAACCATCTGGAGCGCAAAGAGCAAGATGTAGATACTGCTCTTAAATCAAACAGGCAGTGTTTCAGGGACCCGTCCCTGCCCTTAGTGCTGCTATGGCCCAAGCCTGCCTGCAGCCATGCAGAAGTGACAGTGTGTGGTTGTGGCGGGGGGAAATGGTCACTTCCTGCAATTGTGCTCCATTACAACCACTTCATTGCAACATCCCCAACACCTGAAGAGCCGCAATTTGATCAGTTCCTGCACTGATATTAACAGACCCACAGCCCATGATACAAATGGTGTCTTGAGACAGAAGGGAAAATTCCAGTGGCTTTTGCTTTAAGGGTTCTAACAGTTTTATTTCTCTTGCATAGATTATAGAGCAATTTCACTGCCTCAGATTTACATGGTGAATAGAAAATTCAGTTTCAAGTGATACGGTTTAGATTTCCAAATCGCTGTTAAAATAGAGCCAAAATATAATGGTACATTGCTGTCATCTAAGGGCATTTTGGTGCTCCTCATGAAAGGAGCTCAGTTTAAAAAGGCATGAGTACCTACAACCTAAAATATCTCAGCACATTTGACAACCTCATTGAAAACCTCAGCAGAAGCCTGTTCTCAATTTAACAGATGACAATTGAGGTAGAAAATGTAGGGTTGGGATGAGACTTCTCCTATTGATGTTCACAACTTCCTTTGAAGAAGTCTTCACCCAACAGTTTTGCGGATATCTGGTATCAGCAAAGCGTCTGGGCATATGCTGAACCTTAACTGTGTGTTTCCTGATTAATTCTTTGCCCGTTCCTCACAGGATCCTCTGACCTAAAAATCTGTGATGATCTGGGGCTTAGATCCACACAGTATGTAGCACATAAGTGAGAAAGAAAAAGGGTATGATGGTTTCTTATTTATTTCTGTTTCAGTGGCATTTTCTATGGCTTTCTTAAGGTGTTCAACAGCACAGCCTTATCTGCCTTATCATCTACCCAGATAAACAGAACAACCATTTGCATATACTGGCTTTCTTAAGGTGTTCAACAGCACAGCCTCTACCCAGATATCTAGACATCTAACATCATCTACCCAGATAAATAGAACAACCATTTGCATATACCATGAAATAGGTAACTGAAACAACACCCTCTATGTTCTTCATAGAAAGCCCCAAAGTATTGCTGATGTTGTTGCCCCTCGTTGGTTGTTTTATGCAAAGATTCAGTCATATATATCAGAAATGGTGTGTGGGGTACGAGGAACTAATCAAAAGCAAGCTGCTGGAGACCACAATACACACAGTACTTAAATGGTACCAAGTTCCCAAGTCTCACAGCATAAATGGAGACATCTCATTAAAAAGACTCTATATGGAATCCTTCTTATCAATCACTTGCTTTTCTACTTCTCCTTTTTGTCTCCTCAGTGTTTTGGTTTGTGATCTGCTTCCAAAAAGCTCAAATTCTCTAGCTGTGAAAGTGCAAAATCAAATTTCAAAGTTAATACCTCATTTTCACCTTTGTGTATATTTTATTTTGCCATTTTCATTTTTAGCTGCAGTGTAATATTTTTTCCCTCTCCCTTGAGAAATTCTGCTTGGAAACACACCTGAAACCTCACAGTTTTTATACCCTTTTCCCTGACTGTCCTAATCCTTATAATACATTATTTTGAATTCTTTTGGTTATTGAACTGCTTCTCTATTCATCTTTGAACCATCTTGCTGGTTGAGAAATAGACTGCAATAGTAACAACAGGTAGTTAAATGGTTAGGAGCCGAAAACTCACCAAAAAGACATCTCT
>NW_009917849.1:55544-138140 GCF_000696875.1 Nestor notabilis | reverse complement strand
CGCGGGGTGTGTGTGGGGTGACGGGGCTCCAGCGGGGAAGGGACTTGTGGAAGTGAGCCGGGGATGCGCGGCAGGACCGGGCTGATGAGCCGAGCGTTCAGGGCGTGCTGCGGAGAGGGGAATCCGGCGCCCCGGGAGCAGCCGGTGAAACCAGGCAGAGATGTGGCTGAATCGGGGACAAATAAAGCGGTGGAAACATCCGGCTGGGCGAAGGATGCGGTGGGGGTCACCGCGGGGGCGGCCAACAGGTGCCGAAGGAGGCTCCTGAGCCCGGCCGTTCCCGCAGGAGCTCCGGGAGGTGCGAACTTTAGGATACGAGACGCTGCTTGCATGGGAGGGTAAAGCCCAGGTGTGCCCTGCACTGATTTCTGTTTTTTCCGGTTGGGAAAATGTACCCAGTAACAAAAACTTTCTAAGAGAAGTAATGGGTTCTCAACGCGGAGCTGCTTTCCCGAGGTGTTATGGAATTTCACGTGCTTGTTTGTTGTATTGACAACAGATTTAATTTTCTGGTGGTCATCTCGGACAGTAGCTAGTACTGCAGAAGATGCGTTTTGGTCTGCCGGCAGTAAGACTGTTCATTGAAGTGCCTTTGCTTTAGCGTTTGTAAATTTCACGTATAATGCATACAAGGCAAAAAAAAAGTCGGCTGGAAATATACATCAGCGTATGTAAAGGTATAAAGCCCGTGGCCCCAAGTACTTCTTGTTAAGTCAACTTTTAAAACAGCTTCTCTCTAGACAGCAATTCCCATTTTTCAATGGGGGAGAGGATGGGTGAAATCGAATTGTCCAAATTAAATCAAAATGAATTGCTTAATAGTCAGAGGGGTTGATAAATGAACCATTAAATCAACACTTTCATAGTGTTTCATTGGAAAGGAAAATAAACATCCCTCAGTTGTGTGCTGGGCAGATCAGGTCAGCCGGCACCGTTCCGGCATCAGTGTGCTGAATGGAGTCCTCCTCCTGCTGACGGGTGTGTTTGCTCCATGACAGGGAAGGGAACAAGCTCTCCTGCTCCGTGCAGTGGGGAATAGCATCTACTATAAGTGACCATAATTGTCCCAGCTTCCTCTCAAAGGAGAGAAATCCTGGTTATGTTTCCCTAGGCATAAATTAACATAATTCCATTGACTTCTCAAGTTGATGTGTATCTGTTGAGAATCCACTCCTATATTTCAGAATACTTTTTCCATATTTTTTTTTTTTTCCCTGAGGAAGAGCTGTATTTTTGAATGCCAGTTTGAGGAAAAAAATATACTGCTGAATGGAAAAATAAGAGTCATCATTTTGAAACAAGCCGGACAAGATCCCTTTTAGTAAAAGCTCTTTTGAGAGCAGAACCTCTCAGGAACACAGTGCATGAGCTCTGCTTGTCAACCCTCTGCTTAGCATAGGTACAGCTCTTGCAGTGTTCTGGAAAAGTACCTTTGTCTTTGCCCCTTGAAGTCCTTTGAAATTCTTGTGCTGGAGTGATGTTGACAACAACTGAGGATGTTGACTTTATCCTTATTGTGCCTTCTGGAAACTTCCAACACTTTGAAGCATTATGGATCATATGCCCCTGATGTTTTTCATTTGCACCTCTTTGCTTTTGCAGGTAACTCAGCTAATTTTGCTGAAAGCTTTTTAAAACTTAAGGAGTGACAGCTCTTTTGGTTTGTGCATTCAAACTGAGTATTACAAAGAGGAAATGATGGAGAGACTTTTATTTTTTTAAATGCTCAGAGAAACAGATTATCCAGGCTCCAGCTGAAGGTGGGATCGTAAATCGACTCATGACGTGAGAAAGCTCCTTGCCTACGTTTGATTTGGCCAACAGAGAGAATCTGTGTGAAACCTTCAGGCAGGGCCATTTATTCAGCTCTTTATAATTATATCTATAGAAGTGTGTTACATAAGGATGTCTGTTGCTGTTTATTTAAGGTGACGTGTGTGGACACAATCCGCATGTGCGCAGATCCCCCAGGTGACGGGTTATTAGGTGGGTGCAGCAGAAGTTGCTTGAATGCATTGGGAGCTTTATGTCATGTGTGATGAAGCAGAGGGACACGTAGGTGTGTTTCCCTCACCGGAGAGGAGGTTGTGGATCTGGAAACACCTTTAGATAGTGTCTGATGGTGGTGTGCGTTCTCCAAGTGCTTTGCTATTCTTAAGGGCCAGGGTAGCTGCGGGTATTTTTGTGCACCAGCAGTGCCTGGTTAGACCAGTCTTTGCTTGCTTCTAATCATCCTCAAGAAAAAAAGAAGTAAAAAAGTTTCTCTGAAAACCTGCCATGCCCCATAAGGTTACCCTGCTGCTTCTGTTTCCTTGCTTTCTATTTTTCTTTGACATCATAATGCGTTTCTTTAGTTCTTTTGATAAAGACTTGAACTCAGTCTTGCTGGGAAGTGGTCACTCTATGCTGAGAAAGTGCTGGTATCTTATTGACTTATTTTGGGAATGCTGGAGAAAAATATAAAAGATTCACTTGCATTGATTAAAGCCTCCAGGGCAATCTTCTAACACTGCAGTTCTCTAGGTGAAAAATTAACTTTCTCCATTGTCTACTCCTGCTTTTATTTCATTTGTGAGAATCCCAGGCTCTGTTATCAGTTTACATCAAGTCTTTTAGGTGTGCTTGAAGAGGGAAGTAGCTTAGTCTAAAAGCTCACCCATACGATCGCCCTTGGAGTCCATTTGTCTCCAGCCACCAGTAGATATGCCCTGATAACATCGGATCCCTTGAACAGTAAGAGAGGCAGGATTTGTGCCAGCCCATGGTCTCTCACCTGGGAAATGTTTCCTGAGTGATTGTATTAAAAATAATTAACAGCTACCTCCACGCTTTTCCGGAGGTTTTGGCAAGATAGCACTTTAGCTGCAGCTTAATGACGAACTTTGATTTATGAGAGAACTGCAAGTGTTTCAATTTTTGGATATGGAGTGGAAGCGCAGGAGCTTTCTGCATTTCACCTGCAGCTTTCCAGCATGACATGCAGCTAACAGCTCGTCTCTCATTGATTTTAATAAGAGATTTTTGCTGAATATGCCTGGAGTAGTTTGAAAACATACTGTTACTTTGGGGGGGGGGGGGGCAGTAGGTTACCAAGCATGGTAAAGAATTTTGCAGTACTTTTAGAAATAACTTTATACAAGTATAATTCATGTATCAGTGAATTTTCCCTGTGAATTCTGTGCTTTCTTCCCCTCTACCTCAATAAGCTGTGCTCCGTAACAGTTCACCTGGATGTGGCTTGTATCTGTTTTGTTTTGAAATGGTTCAGAAGTATTCCCTTGACATTGCCAGGCAATGGGTCACGCTTGAAATCTTGCCATTGTGGTGCCAAGCCTTTTCTTATTTTCTTTTATTTCCCCCACCCATACCTTGATTTCTGACATGTTTTTAGCTGCTGTTCTGTTGAATTTGAGTAGAGGCAGTGAAAATGGATTTGTTGGGGTGTTTTCTTTGTGGTTTGTGGGGTTTATTTTTTCCTTTGAGAAATGGGGGATTTGCCTTTTCACTGGAGATGGAGCACTAGAGTGATCATCTCCTCCTCTTCTTAGAAAGGAAGGATACCGGTTCCTCATGAAAGTCAAAGCTTTGTGAAATCTTAGCATCACCACTCAGTTTAGACAGAGAATCTGATACAGCCACTGGGGTTGTATTATATTTATTTTTTTAATGTAATGATGGCTTTAGGAATCTGGTGCTGCACAGAAAGCTCCCTGAATCTAATGTGTTGGGAGGTGGTAGACTGGTAGCATTGGGTTATGCTAATATTCCTATTATTGCCCCTCTTCGTCCCAAGGGAACAGTAGGGTTCCTTAGGTTGGAGAACTACCATGAATGCAGAAGAGCAGTGCTGGGACCATGTCTAGGGAGATGTCCACTGCTGGGGTGAGGCAAGATGTGCTAGGATCACCTCAGCAGCTGAAATGTTGGTGTAGTGTTTTTATGGAAGACGTGAGCAGTAAGACAGGCTCATTTCCGTTCTGGAAGTGTGGCAGCCAGGGCTAACCATTAAGTTAAGATGTCTCCTGCCTTCTCTGGAAGTTTGTCTAGTATGTAGCCGTTGTTGGCCATTGGCTGATGTACTGGTTTCAATGTGTGAGCAGGTACTTTTGCCATGGGAGCTTGTGCCAGCCCAGGGTACAGCTCTGCAGACCTGTGCTCAACCCTGAGTTCTGCCGTGGTAGGTGGCAGCTACAGCCTGGGCTTGGTGGTCATCAACGTGGGGCTGAGCAGATTTCCGTGCCTGTTTTTTTCCCTTTTTTTCTGGTGTTAGCCTGCAAAATAAAGTTTGTTCCTTGCAATACTGGTGTGACTGAAGGACCTATTGCTGCAAGGCAGCTCTGTAATTCTCTGTAGTGCTTGGATTGCTCAGCAGAGGGAGAACAGACCGTATCACACAAGGCACCCAAAAATGCCAGCAGACACATCGCTCCGACTGACTGTGAGGAAAGGAGTCCCAAAGTCACCCCCCTGCTGGTTTTTTTTTTCCCCTCTTCACTTCTTGTTTTGAAGCTGAGCCAAGCTGTGATTTTTCACCTTTTGATCAGAAGTAGCTGCCTCAGTCTGTAGGTTAATGGACTATTTCAGATATCAGAGCAGGATAGAAACTCCAAGAAGCAGAAAAATCTTGTGAATCCAACTGCTTCCTAAGTATTTCGGAAGAAATGCTGGCGTAGGCCTGTACTGACTGAAGCTTTACAGCACAGCCAGTGAGAAACAAAACAAACAAAACAAATCCAAACCCCAGACCTCTTGAATTAGTTAAAATTCAAGCAGCAAGCAATCCACGTGAGTCATCTTCAGGCCAGATCTTTAGCTGTCGTAAATCAGGGCAGCTCCATTGCCTTTCCTGGCCCTGTGCCAGTTGTGCCACTTGCTGGAGGGCTGGCCTGCTATTTTTGGGGGAGAAAAGTTGGAGGAAAAGATTGTGATCGAGGTTGTTTTTTAATATGACATTTTTTTGAGGATGGGAATGGTATTTGGTTAAAGAGTAAAATCTGTGCTCAGGCAAATAGGCAGTATGGTTCAGTGGAGATTTGCTCCCCTGCAGTAGCATACTGTAAGGAAATCCAGGAGAGTTAGACATTTGTTTTGTTTTGTCAGAGATGTCAGTTTAATGTGGTAAGAAAACAGCTGTTAAAACACTGCCAGACAAAAGCAAGATGATAAGCACGAAGGGGAAAAAGAATGATGGGAAGTTCCTGCAATTGGATTGAATAGGCAGTGTTGTAGAGACCTGGTTCCCCATCTGCCACTGGCCTGCTGGGTGCTGGGTTTGGCTTCAGGGCTGTGTTCTTCAGAGCAGGGAGTACTGGTGCTTTTACGCCACTTACATCAATGAGGTACCGGTTGCTGAGGCTCCAGTAGGAAGAGCAGATTAAGCTGCTCACCCTGGTAGCGGGAGGCAGTTTGAGTGGGGCTCCAAACGCTGCCCTGCTTGATCAGAGAGCATGACCCAGCTCTGCACTGGACACTGCCTAAATAAATGGAAGTGTTCTTTTAAAGCATGAGCCAAGAGTCTGCAGAGGACGACGGTGAGGGTCGTAACACTCTTTTAGACAGGGAAGTGTGCCCAGCTGGCAAATGTGGAATGTAATACTTGGAAAGCAAAAGGAGCATTGTTTAGAGGTGCCTGTGAGCTGGGGGTGGTCAGCTCTCCCATCTTCTGTTCTGGCTTGTAAACACAAATTCAAACCAGAGCCAGCTCTGGGTTTGCTTTCAAATTCTTACCTGCCCAGCCAACCAGTTATGAAGGGTCTGCGTTTCCACTCATGTCAGAGACTGATCTCCATCCTTGCTTCCAGCCCAGCTCTCCCTGGTCCTTCCCATGCACAAGCTGCCTGTATTGCCTTCATGTCTTCGTGGTGCTCTGCAAGGAGCAGGCGGTGAGGGCAGTGGTGTCGAGCTGATGCTGGTAACAGCAGGAGGAACACCTCTCTCCTGAGGAGAGTTCATCTCTGCTGGATAATGAGCTCTGTTTCACTCGGGACTGAATTGCTGCTGTATGGATCAGAGCAGAGTGCAAATGAGGATGCAGCACTGGGCACTTCCTACAGCCTTTCTTATACATAGCAAACAGCTAATTAAATGAGAGCTCTTTTGAGCTATTGGGCTGCTGCTGGCCTGGCTTCTTACAGAAGAATCTTGTGCAGTTGTCTTGCTCCAGTAACTTTTTGAAGTCTTTCAAAACTCTGTGTTGCAGCAAACCGCAGCTTTTATTCTGGCTTTTAGGCTATTGCAAGTGTGGCATTGGAAGAGTGGAGTTGGGGAGAGAAGCTTCCAGTATTGTGAGAGTTGTCCATGTTGACGTACAAAATGCACAGTCATGGTGTGGGGTATGAGAGTCTTGCCATGACTTAAAAGATAGCCTGTAAATCTCTCTGTTTATATACATGTTTGAATTGCAAAATTGCTTATGCAGAAAGCATAAACATTTTTTGGAGTGTCAGCAGGGGCAGCCTTGCTTCTCTTGCAACTTATTTCATGGATATAAATGGGATGTAAGTGGATTTTCTACCTTATACTATCTGTTTGAAGGAGAATAAAATTCACTGTTGTTCCTGTCACGCTCGGGTAAAACAGTAACCCTGAATTTTAGCAGTTTTACATTATCAACTTTCCAGATATTCCAACTTTCAGATTGCATCTTTTAGTATAGGTGACTTTTGAAAGAAGTGAATCCAAAATAAACTTCAGAGCAATAATTTACCTTATTTAACCTGACTACTTTTAAGTTAGTTTCAGTAAGAGCAGAGAAGAATCATAGCCCTTACAGACTATAGCTCAGTTTTCTGCTTACACATTGGTCCTGAATAGCTGAATTATTTTGCAGTTTTGTTCACAGAGCTTGCACTAGCATTTTGTAGAAAATCATTACCTGTATTACTGTTTCAGTACAGGCACTGGGAAATCCACTTTTATCTATTCCTGCTTAACAGAGTGTGCTACAAAAGGCTTGCCTTGCACGTACTGATACATGATTAATTTTGGGGGGTGTAATGATGAAACTTCAGCGCTTTGATAGGTTGATTATTTTACACTTTACCAGAAATGGATACTTAAAAGGAGATATTAGACCTGAATGAGATATACAAGAGCAAGTTAAAGGTTAGAGTTACAGGGAAGAAGCCAATCCTACTGCCACTGGTGTCAATGAAAATACTGGGAATGGAGTCAGGGATGCAGTACTTAATTACCAACAGATGATGGGTTTTGAAGGTGTGAATAAAAGATTTGCTGTATTGGTTGAACTGTCTGAAAAACAGATTGGTTAGATAATTTTTCTTTATTCCTGTTCTCTTTGTTCCCCTTCTTTCTGTCTGACTTCAGCAGCGGAGCTTTTTGGCTGCGGAGCAACAGGCACTTCTAAATTCCTCTGCCCAAGCTGCTACCTCTTTGACAGTTAGGGCATAGACCCTTATGCAGGCTGATGTTACATGCCATTACATGCTTTAATTTCATGCTTCTAAAATAATTCAGAAGGTGGGCATTTTATTTTTTGGTTTAGACAAAAAGTACCTACACTTCAGTTCCTGAGTGTTAATGGTAATAATGGTTTCTGTTAACAGGTATTTCCTGAAAGAGCTTGGTGAAGTCAAGAGGTGAATGATTTTAAGTGACGTATTTAATGATGGTCTTATTACTGGCATGGAGGATATTACAGTTGAGTCAGCAATAGAAAAATGTTGCAATGAAATTTCACCATCGTTCTT
This sequence comes from Nestor notabilis, assembly GCF_000696875.1. Lineage (NCBI taxonomy): Eukaryota > Metazoa > Chordata > Aves > Psittaciformes > Psittacidae > Nestor > Nestor notabilis. The sequence goes on along the minus strand of NW_009917849.1, from coordinate 130,431 downwards.
ATTTTCAACTGCACTGTTATGAAAGGTTCACGTCCCACAGCTGGAATAGGAGTTTGGAGGAGGAAGGCAGGGTGCATGCATTGCACAGCCCGTGTGTCCTAGCGGAGTTGGAGGTTGCTCTCTTTGGTGGGAGCTGCATGTAATTTTGTCCCTGGTTTCCCCCCCCTCCCAATATATTACAACATATTTCCAAAGCCAGAATGCATATATTCTTAAACCACCAAGTGTGTGTTACTCTGTCAGTGTTTGAGTCTATCTTTATGTCTGAAGTGACTATTATATTGATATCCAAATGGCACACCATGAATAGTTTTAGCACGAGTGTATTGCCAGTAGTCTCTGCTCTGTCTTGAATAGTGAAGCTGTCTAATGTAGAAAATGAAAAATGGTTTAAAAATGAGGTGAAGATCATTCTCAGGGTAGCTCTAAAACCCTTGGCTGTGGCCCCTTATAATTGGCTCCTGTGGAGATGTATTTGTTCAGTCAGATGTTTTGAAAAATGATGCAGCATGGAAGCTTTGTAAATAGCAAAAGTGTTTCTTACGTGATTTAGTGCATTAGTAGTTACTATGTAGGAGTGTTTTTATCATCAGTATGTACAGTAAGTCAGGACTTCCACCATTCTACTGTATTTTGTTTTGTTCGTAGAGAAGAAGAGACATTAAGAGAGACTGGAGAACTTTGTGAACTGAAATAAGTCAGAAGCATTTTCTACAAACTTTTTATCTTCAGCAGTTGGTAGTTACTCATGAACATGGTGTGAAAAGCTATGGTGGCAGTGGAAGCGTTGCTTCCAAAGCTTGGTCCAAAAGACGAACATGCTGTTGCTGGTGTAACAGAGCAGCTGCCTCAAGTGACTGACTCCATCCTTACCCATTGCTTTCTCAGGAGAACAAGGATTGGTTTTAAGGTGGGAAGAGGCTGTTTTATGATTAATGACCCAAGATCTCTTGGTCTTCACATGCTTCTTGTGGTATGCAAGAGTGTTCTTATAGGAATCAAAATGCTTCTTTTTTTGTCCCTTACATTTTCCTCCAGTTATGGGAAGATTCTGGTCTGCTTGAATCCATGCGTTAACTTCTGATCTGCTGGAATTTGGCTTTTCACCCAGCTTGGACCTGCATCTTTGGGCTAAAACAGCATAAATTGTCCCGGGGACTGAGGGTGCTCTGAACCAACCTGCGTATAATATCTGGTACCTTAGATGTCTGTGTGTTTAGTACTTTCTGTGTATACTCTTTATATGCAAAAGTTGGTTTTCTCACAATCTGTAGAGAAAATAGAACTTGCAGCTTTTCAGAAACAGAAAATACAGTGTCCGCATGAACTTGGACCTGTGATTTTGGGGTGGGAGATAGTGTAGGTGGCTCTGGAGGGTTTTTTCTATTCTAACTTACGGAGCAAGTAATCTTGAATCTGATCTACTCCATAATTTCAAGCTTCATACGATGTTTCCCATTTGTTACCCTAATAAGACCAAAGGTAAAATTTTATGGCACATGGTGAGCTGAATGGTTAACTACTTATTAAATATCTTTGCTTCCAGGGCAGATGGAAATGAGAGAACTGTCTCACACAGACCTCAACCCAATTAATACCATTTATCTAAATGTGCTCTGCCTTATCCTACTAACACTTTGCAAGAAAGCAGAAAATTGTCCTTACCATGTCCTCTACCTCACAAGAAAGTAAGAACAACTCAGGTGGTCAGATGAAAGGCTCACATAGCCCAGCATCCTGCCTGTGATATCTGTCAGTCCTGCATGGTTTGACTTCTCTTCAAGCTGTAGAGCCCAAATGTATTCCTACTTCTGATGCATTCTTAACATAAAAGGCTGTTAAATAATTTTGCTCTTTTGATCCATTGCAGGTGCATGTCATTCTGTGCTTTCTTTTAAAGACGGAATAACCAGAAATATATGCATTTTTAAGATGCAGATAAATAACAAGTTTATTTTGTTCCATAATAGTATTTTGTATCTCAGTCTTGGCAGAACTTTTTAGGAAAGATATCATGATTTGCTTTTTTTGGTGGCTGCCCAGCTGATGTATCCAGAAAACTGTCTGTAATGACTAAATGTCTTTTCTCCATCAGAACAGTTAATTCAGAGCCTGTCAATCTATGTGGACAGTTATACTCTTCTTTTTTTTTTCAGTGCAATATTTTGCATTTATTAATATTTAATTCACTCTGTCATTTTGCTGTCCAATCGCAGTGTCTTGAGACTCTTCTGCAGCTTTCGTGTCAGTTATAATTTTGCCTGCTCTTAGTCATTCTGCTTTGTCAGAGAAGTGTGACACTTCGTTACCCTCCTGTCCCTCTTCTCAGACCATTAATGGGTGTATGGACTAGTATGGATCTCAGCATAGATGCTGAGACAATGTGTTCATAGCCTCCCCCATCATCGTAACAAACAATTCTTTATTCTTCCGTCTGTCTGTCTATCTACGTATCTATCGTCAGTTGTTAATCTTTCAGTTGCCCTTTCTTTCTATCCCATCTGCCTTTTTTTAAGGCTCTTTTTAAGATTCCTTGAAAGTCTTTGCTGAAGAGTTCGGGATAAGCTAAATGTACTGCATCAGCTACGTGCATATCCCTGCATACCATGTCCTATGTCACCTTATTCATGTGGCTTATTAGCTCCTTCAGGGAAATCTAACAGATTGTTATGCATGTCTGCTGTCTTCAAAATATCTGACTCTTCCTGGGTGTATAATGCAGCCACTGATTCTATTCTTTATTGTATTTTCTATCAGTTTTTCTTCTATTGAAATTAAACTCAGTGGTCTGTGTTTTTGAACATTTGGCTTTTTTTATTAAATTCCCAGCCATGGAAAACCAGTGAAAGAAGTGGGATATGTTTTACATCATATGTTGTGGGTATTGTGTGTTTGGTTTGTGGGTGTTTTGTTTTGGGTTTTTTTTCTGGCCTGCTCTGACCTGCAATGTTACAGCTTTGATCAGAGTTGTGGGGTCAGAATCATGAAAATGAAGCATCTGCATCTCTGGTACGTCACCATGATATTGTCATGTTACACTGCAAGACACTGCTGAATTTCACCATGGCAATTTTCAAAGTGGTGCCCTGAGGTTTGCAAGATAGACTTGATCAATGGTAATAAGCTTTAATGCATTTATTGTATGGAATAAACTGAACACTAGAACTAATGTTGACTGAAACTAAATGTCATATTACAGTTTCAAGCCATTCGCTTGTATGTACAGAAGTGTATATGTGTAATAGATAGGTATATATAGAAGTATCAAGGCATAGGGCTGTATGCATGCCTAGCAAACAAACTTTAATGAGTGTTTCACCTTTTAAAGGTTTCAGAAATAAACTTAGAAGTTGGGAACAGACTTTTACTTTACTCTCTACATCTTTGTTCATTGCTTTACAAAACCCTAACAGAATACCAGTACTGCAGGCTTCCGATGCCAGCATTTGTCACTAGCCTTGTATGGTGACTGTTTTACGGAGAGTTTAATGTTAGAAGCTTATCTGTGTTCTCAGCAGGAGAATCTGAAATATATATGAAGTCTAGTAATGAAAAGCAGTGGGAGAAAAATATACTCCTTGTAAATGCACACCTCAGAAGGGGCCAGTTGGTGTTCCCAAATCCTTCCTTTTGTGCTGTTGGTGTCTCCTGAAGCACCAGGTCACAGTGGGTTCATGTTTCTTCTCACCTTACGTGCTAAGGCTAATAGGTCTATCAGACCTCTCTCTGTTGTAGCAGCAGAAAGTATTTACTTGCTAAATTGTCATCTTGTTCACTGAAGGATGAGGAAAGTCTTGTCCGGGGGTTACAGGACCATCATGTGGAAATCAGCACGGTCTCCAGGTTTTGTCTTATCAAGATTTTTCTCTCTGGCCCATGATGGTGACCTCGCATTAAAAAGGGGCATTTGTTGTAGAAGCACATACTGTCTTAACGATGAAACCTGGGCTACCTGCTCTGGCAGTGAGCAGACTTTTAAGAGACTCATGAACAGCCTCAAAATCTTGTGATAGAATTGAAACAGCCATTCACCATGTCTTACGGCACTTTAAATTCAAGCCTAGGTTTTCTCTAAATGGGTGGCTGCCCCATGGACCATCCTTCCAATTGCAGATGCCTTAATCTGGTGGCAGCAAAACATGATTTCTATTTTCCTCCGTGCATCTCTCTTGCTAAGGTGCTTGAGCTTTGTGTTTGCACTCCTGCTTTTCCTCTGCACCTTAGAGGCAGTTATGGATTTGTTTTAAATGAATTCCCCAAAACAGCTAGCTGGAAAGAAAGTTAACATGGAGCCATCATGGATCACAAGTTCAACTGAGCTCAAGATACTGATGAACTTGTGATCACCAGCATGTTTTAATGCTTCCAGCCACCTAATGTTTGTCTGTTCGATTTCATTCCAGAGCTAATTGCTTGTCTTATGTTGTGTTTCATGATCCCCCCCAAACAGATGATCACTAGTTTAATTTGCCCTTTGTATTGGAGGTAGAAATACTATGTGCAGATGGAAACAAGGCCTGAAGTGTGACGCATTCTGAGTGAGGTCAGTTAGAAACATGTTTTGGAGACACAACAGTAGGCAGCCCGCCTGCTTCTGAGGAGGTCTAGAGCTGTGTGGAAGCTGAGAGGAAGGAGAATCATAAAATCATAGAATAGTTTGGGTTGGAAGGGACCTTCAAGGATCATCGAGATTAACCCCCCTGCAGTGAATAGGGACATCTTCCATAGATCACATTGCTGAGAACCACGTCCAGCCTGGCCTTGAGTGTCTCCAGGGATGGTGCATCTGCTCCATTCATGGAGATAAAGAGAGCCCACTTGGGGTTTGTGGGGTTGCCTGCCTGGTTCATGGTGCTTAACCCTTGTTCGTGCTGCAGAGGTTTGGAAGAAGGATAGGTCCCAGGAGCACTGGCATCTCTGTGTGAAGGCACCATCCAGCTTCACCGCGTCAGCCTTGTGCTGGCAGATGGAAGAATTTAAACATTCCACTGAACTCTTATTCCAATCAGAGTCATGGTTTGATTTCCCACTGTGAAGTAGGTGTGCAGAGCTCTGTGTGTGCTTGCTGGTTCCAGGCTGCACTACCCAGCTGTTGGCAGGGCTGGGGCAGTGCCCTGGTGTGAGGTTTGGGGGATGTGAGCTGCTTCTCAGAGGTGTTGCATGAAAATCATAGCATCACCTAGGTTGGAAAAGGCCTTTAAGATCATTAAGTGCAACCATTACCCCAGGACTGCCAAGACCACCACTAAACCATAAAAGACACCATGTGCCAGCTGCTGGAGGGTGCCTTCGATCACATCCGATCTCGCTGGGTTTCATTGCACTTGTATAAATAACAAAATCGTTGCATCAGGATTTTACACAGCAGGGCTGATATTGGCAGTGGTACCTTGTTAAAATGAAGGACTGTCTGTCTTACTACAGATAATGAGACCAACCTGCATTTTCTGCTTTCTGACAATATATTGTACCAGATAAAGTCCAGTGAGAGTTATGTGCAAGTTCAGTGGCTTTAATACTCTTTTTCAAGAACTGCTATGTTTGAGAGAGTTTTTGTTAGCAGAGGGAAGGTAGGAGTTTGCTGTTTGCTTGCTTTTTAAGCTGTATGATAATGAAAGAGTTGTTTCAAAGGATAGACTTGCCAAGGACAGAAAGAAGGAATTATGAAATCTGTCTGCAAAAAGCAGTCATCAATGTGATTTGCATCGATGAGATCTTTAAAACAACTTCTGTGGTTTTGTTTGCTCACATCCTGTTGGCATGAAGTTTGCTTTGTCCGTGTTCATAGCAAATAAATCTCTCTTTCAATATCTGTTATTAATTTTAGAGGCTGAAATATCAAGTATAGGAATATAGCATGCTGCAGATAGTAAATTTTGACTGTAAAGCATGTAGGTGGTTGAGTATTGTGTATTTTAGTTGCAGCATCAACTTCTCCAAAAATGAGAGAGAACTTGAGACTCTTGTTACAACTAAGCAAAAAATTAAAATCAGTGTTAGGTGTTTAAATTCCTGTTGTGCTGAAAACTAAGTGGCCAATAGCTGTGGTCATTTCCAAATTCACGTCTCTAATTTGGGAGCCTGAAGGCCATATACAGTCGCTAGACCATCCATAGGGTGATTCAAAGCTCTGAATTTAGACCCTGATTCTCTCCTCTTCAGTGTGTGAGGAATTGAGGTTCTCAACTTGGAGGTTTAAATTAGCTGCCTAGATTGAATTGATTCTCTCTCTCTTCTCTCTGCTTGCCTTCTGTGTCTTTGAACATCCAGTTTCCCTCTTCCTTTCTCTCTTTTGTTGTTTTCTCTTGAAAATCATCCAGGATTGCTTAGTGATACTGGATCCAGGTGATGGAAGATCTACTTAAGGAAACCGAAGATAGAAGCACTTTCCTCTTTATTGAAAACTTTCATCTTGTTTCCATTTTGAGCCTTGGTGGATCTGGCTATGATTTCCAGACACTGGAACTCTGCTAGATGAGGGAGCCCTGTAGTAAGAGATGGACTTTTCATGTGCAGGAATTAATTAGCTGTAATTAGGTTTCTTCTTCACCTTTTCACTCATAAATTAAGTATCTTTAATTCCTTTATTTTTCTCAGGTGTTTTATTCAAAGCTGTTACAGCTTTATTGTATTTTACAAGTACTAGCAGTGTACCTAAAAAAAACATGAGAGGAGTGGGGGAAACTTTCAGTGTGGGGTCTGGCCCTCGGCACTCCCTGTAGCTGCCATCGTTTGAGAGGGGTTGGGGATTGTTGGACATCCTGTATTGGTTGCGCATTGGAGAGTCTCTTCCCAAAGTACTCCCAGTGCCGTGGGGTCGGTGATTGTGAGCAGCCCCAAAGGGGAAAATGGAGCACTTGGTGCAGGGTGAGCAAGTGGAGGGAGGGTATCATAGTAGTTCCTCTTATTTTTTGCCCTGACAGTGGCATTGATGTATTTCCCAGAGAGAAAAAAGAAAGAAGTTGAGAAAGTTATGATTTTTTTTTTTTTTTCTTTAAGGAAATTAAAGCTTTTGCTTTTAAGGTTCTGGGTTTCAGGTTTTTTCTTGATCTGTAATGTCAGTGGTTTATGCAGTTGCTGCTGCTTTAAAACAGTGACCTCTTGTTGGTAATACAAGACAGAGTGTAAGGTCGTGCACTGAAGGACTCATAAGGATTTGTCCTGTAAGCTGGGAGCTCTGTAGTTAAAAGCAAGAGAAGAGTAAGTCATGTACTGGCCAGTCCATGAGCACTGTCTAAAATGCAGCTGTGGAAGGTCAGAGGTAGATAAGACATCAGGTGAGGATTTTCTGGTGATGACAGTGGAAATATATATGATGATGTCTCCACTGGAGCAGTGCTGGTATTCATCGTGATTCTCTCTTGAGAAAGATGAATCTAAACTGGGCCAGGACCACAGAAAAGTTGGTGGCATGATGAAAGCCCTGGAAAGGAGCCCTGACAGGAGATGAGTAAAAGAAAATGAAAGCTGAAAAGAATCCTGATTGCTAATTAAAACATACTGGAGGGGAGTACAAATGAGGGGGAAAAAAAAGGTAAATCGCTTAAAGCAAAGTATTGGAGCAAGAATAAAAGATACACATTGGCTATGAATCAATGAGGAGGAGGACTGTAATTAGTAGAGCAACATGCTTCAAGGAGTGGGTAATGGGTTGTAGTTCATGGGAGGGTTGAGGGAGACAAGAGTCCTTAGCAGGGCCATGCCCCTGGAAGGCTTTGCAGGTTCTAAACAACATGTTCCGTTGCTGTGTCTTCCAACCAGCAGGTTGGTGCCTTTTCCACTTTCCATTCTCAAATTGTGTATTTTTTCCTTTAAAAAACCCCCACATTTCACAGCCCACAGTGCTTTGGGACTATATTGTTCACCTTTATGGGCTTTTTTGTCCATCCACAAAGGCCACAATATTTTTTTTTGCTCTGTACAACTGTGAAATTTAGTAATGATGCTGTTTTCTACTTGCCAGCTGGAGAGAACCAGAAGAGCATAGCTTCTCTGCCCCGGCTTACCTCTGCAGCCTGGGCTCTCTTCCCAAGGCAGGAATACATTTCTGGTTATCCCATTTCCGATAAGAACTGAGCTGCTCTTCTGTTTGCAAAGACAAGGGGTCCTTTTCTGTCACATTCATTTATTTTGAGTGAAGACAGTGAAATCCCAATCTGCTTTTGTGTTTTGATAGGACTGGATGACAGAGCTGTTGTGTTCAGGGGAAGAAGGCTCAGATAAGGCAGCTCTGGGTTCCCATGCCTGAATTTTCCCCTGCACAGTGCTCTATCCTCTGCGGTCAAGACATAGTCTGTAAGGAGGCAAAGTCAAGATTTCTAAGCAGGCTGCAAATCAAACCAAGCATTTCTCGGTTTCTTGCCTTTTTTTTTAACTCCCCAAAGGATTTAAAGGCATGGAACAAGCCATGCAAAAACTGATATGCATTTCCATTAAAACCAGATAAAAACAGAAGTGAAAGTTAATATGCAGCTCCTTAACGAAGCTGAGAGAACGACAGCATCACCATTAGGATCACAGAAAATAAAGGTCAGTGCACAGAAGGTATTTGGATGTCAAATCAATGGGCGCTATGCAGAAGATGACCGGTCCATCCCCAGGTTTGCTTTCTGTGAGCATCCCAATTCATGCGATTTCCCAGCATTTATTTTAGCTGTGCACATGGTTTTTAAGATACTTTTTTTTTTCTCTTTTAAAATTTATTTTAAACTGAGTTAGCCTGGAAATACTGTGCATTCACTTAACGAAGTTCTTGCTAAGGATGCCGTGTGTTCAATGAATAATAATGATCAATAACAGGAAATGAAATCCAAGAGTTCTCTGTAGCTTCGCCTAATTAACCCTGAGAATTAGCTCCCTGTGTTAGAGCTTTCTCAAACAGGATGAGTCAGGAGCACAGTTAGCATTAGTACTAACATGGTGCAAGCAGCTTAGATCACGTTTTGATGGCTCTTTAGTATTTTGGATCGGTAATACCTTTTTGGCAGCATCAAAGGTGAGGAATGGGTAATCTTTCTGAGTAGCCAATTAAAATAATGACTTGGATGGCAAGTTCCTCTCCTTTTTCCTCCCGTGTATGGCTGTACCCTTCCTATCAAAGAAGCTGTATCTTAATTGGCAATCCCCCCTGCATCTGCTCACTCCGTCACCCCCTACAGAGAGACACAGTGCTTAATTAAAAGGGAGTTTGTGTTTGTTTATCTCTGGAATTTCACTTGTACTTTTGTAGCTGTTTCAAAGGAGTTTATAAAGACCTTGCTAAGTAATTAATCCTGTAATATTACTACTTTAGAAAAAGAGAAAAAAAGCAAAATTCATTGGAGATGAGAAGAAGTCCCAGAGTTTTCAAACGTGGTATGTGTGTTATTTGAGAGGAGTCAGCCTCCCTATGACTACCATGACAAGTGAAGTTTTTGCTACACCTTTCCTCTTCTAATGTGCTTCTTCCTCTGAAGGGAGTGACTGCCTCTGGAAGAGGCAAAGTTGTTCTTCCTCCAGAGAAATTTTAGTCTGTGGCCATGCAAATGGGCCTTTACATGGGGGAATGTTTCATAGTCATGAAACAAACTGAAGCGGGCAACTCATTACTTCTAAGCATATAGTTTTATTACTCAGTGGGTCTTGGGCACTTTGGAGTTATGTGTCATCTTTAGCATTCTAAGTTACTGGTGGAGGACTATGCACTTTTGTCATCAAAATTTTAATTAAAATCACTGCTGAGGTGTGATGGGATCCCCTGAGACAGATGTGAACTTCTTCACAACGCTTCAGATACCAGTGGTCTGGAAAATACTGCTCTTTATTTTAAGAGGTTCTTGGGAGCAGCAATTTCCCAATACCATAGCTTTTTTTGCTACCTCAAATCCTTCTTGTTCTGCCCAGAGGAAGGCACACTGCCAGGGATCCACTGCCTGGACTGTGGGAGCTGCTTTACAGCACAGTCATCCTAACAGGGTCTTGTTGGATTACACTGACCTTGAGCTGGAAAAGCTGCTGCTGTACCCGTTTATTCTCAGGCCAGCTTCTGCAGAGGGGTTCAGCTTCTGCCATGAAAGATGTTATATCGCTTCAGCCCTTTGTGAAGCTGAGGGGTTCTTAGTATTTCACTCCAGTGGGCTTTAGAAGATGCTTAAAATCAGATGGTAAAATATCTAATCATTCTGAGTTGGATTTCTTCCCCCTCCTTTTATTTCCCACACCAGGCTTTAGCCAGAAGAGTGCTTCAAACAGTTGCTTAAGGGCAGTTTGAACACAGTTGTGACTGATAACAGTAGTACATACATATTTAATATACCTATAAAGAACAATGTAGTTTATCTTACATGCAGTAATGGTAATGTCTCATGATCAGAACCATGCTGTGGGTAAGGAGCAGTAGTGTATAACTGTGACTGCTCCAACACTGTTTGAAATGTGTACATAGTAAGAAATTTCATTTGAATAGAAAGCTGTTGAGTATCCGGGGTTCACTCACTGTTGTTCTTTCACATCTGCTTACTAGGTGCTTGGCACAAAAGAGCGTGTTTTAGTACTAGACTTTGATAGTGGTGAACCATGAGCACAGCACACCCGAGGAAACAAACCAACAAAAACCCCAAAACAAACCCCCAGTTAATTGGATCTCTGCTGGTGGTATGGACCAGAAATAAAGCTGCTGGATAGATTACTGGGTGTTGTGGTACTTATTCTGCCTTCACTGGTTCATTAAATATGATGAACCTAAGCAAGAAGGTTGCTCTTTGGCTTTCCTTAAAGTTCAGGGTGATCTGGCTAAAGTGGTCCAGTGGTGATCTGTCTGACATGTGGTTGAAGCAGGGATTGAAGCATGAAGCAGAAAGTCTTCAGATATGTTGTACTCTAAGCTGTGTTTCTGCTCCCCTGAGCCAGAGAATTTAGCTGCATGTCGGATGTGGTTAGTGCAGCGGCAGATCAGTCCCTTGGTATGCTTGCTTGGGTAGGGGAGGAGAAAGTCAGAAATCAAAACATTAATTACCCGAAATTTTGGTGGTACTTTTAGTTTGATTTATTTATTTCTGTGATTTTTGGGGGGAGAAGGTCTAAAGAGAAGCTCTTCTGTACAGGCAATACTACAAAAGGAATAGGCAACTACTGAACAAATGGTTTTTCTGTTTGCTTTGTGCATTCTGCTTTTCAATTTCATTAGGGCACATTAGACTCACCAAGATGACCAGTGAAATTGTCTCGACAAAGACTTCTGCAAGATCAAAATAAATAAGGGAAGAGTGACTGGAAAGACCCCACCAATTACCAGCTTCCCCAGCCTCCTTACTTAATATACTCACAAGCTAATGTGAAAGGAGGAGGAACACACCTTCATCAGAATGCTGCATAGGAGAACAGGGTTGCTATTAAAAGCCCAATAATGACTTGTATCAGTTTATGCAGATTTGCACTGCTGGGTTACTCTGTGCCTGGCACTTGGCAAAGCACAGATAACATTTAAATCAGGCAGTAAGTGTAATTAAGTACTACCCTTCAGCGCATCTCTCCTTTTAAGACATTTTTATACACCGTGATTTAGAACATGACAATTGGGTGAGATTAAAGCAGCAAATTGTGCCTATAAAACAAGCCCTGAGAATAGCAAGGGACTGTAAAATTTTATAAAGGGGAATACAGCACATGCCTCCAATCCGATAAAACTTTTGTGAGCTGGGAGATTAACTGTGAAATACAAATAAGATGATACAGTATGCATAGCATTCAGATAGTAAATTGCTTGTTATTGTAACAACTTATTTCCTCTACCCAGAAGATTTCTTACTTAACTTTTCCAGAAAAATCTCACCATGTGACTGATTCATTAACCACTGGAGCTGTGGAGAGAAGGTAGGAAGTGAGACAGCACCGATGTCGCTGTACAGAAAGCAATAGCGTAAATGTAGTGCGAGAGATCATCTGTGCTGAAACACATGCAGTCAAGCTTGTGATTGGTTTCTTCCCCAGCTCCAGGTGAGTTATGTTTGCAAAGGGAAAAAAATACCTTATTTCAAATCCTCAGTAAGACCCAGCGGAAGGCTTTCTTGGGGAACAGAAATGTTGCTTTATGTGAAAAGTGTAAAATGCTGTCTTCCATGGGACTTGCCGGTGTTTGGTGGTTGGGGTTTGGCTGCGCTTCGAATGCATCTGAGCATCTTCATCACCTGCACTTGGCAGACCTTAAAGAAAAGGCTCCAAACCTTTAAGAAACTTCTTACTCTGCAGTTCTCAAACCTCTGGGCCGCAAGTCATCTCGACAAATCACTCTGAAGTTATCACTGATAGTAGCTGAAAGGCAGAAACTCCCTTGGTGTTGCTGATGGTATCAGGGGCTTGTGCTGTTTATGAACTATCGCCTGTGTGTTATTACTTCGCTCTTCACAGTCTTTCTTAATGATCTCATGTATTCTCTCTTATTTTCATTCACACTAATCCTACCTCTTTCAGGTTTGCATCTTCTTTTTCTTTCTTTTTTTTCCTCTCTTTTTTAATAGACTAATGTATTGCCTTTTATTGAGAGCCATTGAGTCTAAATATATTCAGCTTTTATGTCTGAGGCAGAACCTCAAAGCCTGCTCATTTCTTTCCAGCTGCATTAGCTGTAGAGAGAAATTGTGTTGCTGCTTATACTGCTGTATGTCAGTCATGTCAGAAGGAAGATGGTGCGTATGGAATTGGGAGGAGGATGATGGCTGGCTGCCTTACTGTTTGATATTCTCTTGACCACCTTTGCTCTGTATTACAAAACCCAGACAACTTTATAACACTTAATTTTAATGATGTATTATATAAGGAAATAGCAAAAATTGGAAGAAGAGGTTAAAATTATTCCAGAGGACAGTATTTTACTATTCTGTAATAGGATAGTTGGGTTTTAAATGCTGAGCAGGCACTACATTATGAACAAAAGCAAATACTGAGCATTAGGCAAATAGTAGAGGGAGGAAAGAAATGGAGAAGAAACAACTGGGAGCCTCTGATGAAAATGCAGCTGCACTGACAGGTAACCATTCTGTGGGTACATGTCATGCTCAGCCCTCGTTTTGGTAGGGGGAATGTTTACACGTGGTGTGTTACTTTTATGCTTGACTTCTCTTAGACTTTCGAGTTTATTATTTGGTGCCATATTTATGCTTGAGATTGATATTGTTAGGGAGATGCCTATACTTCTGAATCAACATTAAAAAAGTTCTGGTATATAGAAATGTTGACCTTTTCTTGCTTCTTGGTTTGAAAAGTCAGTTAAAAATGGCAAGGTTTCATACAGAATGGAAATTCCCTTTTCTGTGAGAGGCAGGTATTTGCAGCCAAAACTGTTACTCTTGTCCCAGCAGTACACTGTTCCCTCCTTTCAGTAGGCCCTGCTTTCCCAGGGAGCGTGGGGATTTGCTTCTCCATCTCCTGTTGCTACTGGACATCCGGGAAGGTCCTAGATGGGTTCACTGCTGCAGCTCTTGCTGCGTTCACATCAAATCACGGTATGATGGGCTCACTGAATCAAACCAGAACAGTTAAAACATTTCAAAACATCCGTAGGAAGTCATTAGCATAGAAAAGATCTTTGAAAATGGAACTCCCAAATATTCAAGACTGTTATGACAAGCTGTCAGCCAGCAGTGTGTCACTCCTGATCCCGATGAGGAGGCAGCTGCCTCTCGCACCCATCTGCTGCAGGCAGAACCCTGATGAACTTCAGACTGGATCTCAATGGATGCTATATCTGACGTGTCTTGGACTCTTAATTTTTGCAGCAACTGAGTTCACAGCTCATTGTGCTGATGCTCAGTGGAAACTTTTCCCCACGTGATGACACTGATACCCGTTTTCTCCCATCCTAGTGTCCACGCTTCTTTGTTTTTTGCTGGGGTGAAATGAGCCCTCAGTCTTCCATTAGATTATGTTCTGTCTCACTCTGGTTTTGGTGAGGATTAGTTGGTCTTTGGGATTTTGCCTCTACTGTGCATATGTGTGTTAGTGCCTATAGTCTATACTAGAGAACTAGGCACCCAGCCCACAGTGAACTTTAGAGTGAGCTGTATCACAATTGGAACTGCAGCCTGAGAGTTGCCTACACTGACTTGTTTGACTGGAACCAGAATCCTGTATTCATTTTCTCTCTTATTTTTTCCCCAGGTTTTAGGGGTGTCTCTTGTAGCATAATCTACCTTTCAGAACCATCAGCATGATTTTTTGTATTGGAGCTGGTAGAGAATAAGCACAGAAACCAGTGGAATATTGGTTCTGTTTGGGATGGAAATGCATCATCTGAAAAATTTGACATATAAGCTGTATTTGACTTATCTGTATGCTTTGGTATGAAGATTTGTTTCTTTATTTGAATTAGTTTATAATTGGTCTGTTGTGATGGCTGTGCTTGTTGATTAATAACTGAAAATAATGCTCATCATTTTTCAGGTTTACATTTAAAAATCCTTCCTGATAGTGAGCAAAATGGGCAGGGTTAAAATAAAGTGAATTGCTCTGCTTCAACTTCAGCAGAAGGTGCAGCAATAGGAATGTCACTATTCCACCTCAGGTGGGGATTTGTAAGTCCAACTCTGTTAACATTAATAGGAGTTAAGCAAGCAAATCCTCTGCCCATAGATGGGGAAAATAGACCTATTAATTGAAACTGCTGCTCAGCAATTCAAATGGTTATTTTCAGCTTTTCCTAGCAAGCATGTGAGCATTTCTGTATTCATGAATACATTTTAATACTACTGGGGTATGTTGGTGCTCTGGCTGTGACTCCTGTTTGGGCTGAAGAGCTAAATATAGTTGGGGTTGTCCTATGTCATCTAGACTTTATGAGGAGGTACCATACTGCTTATCCTGTGTTGCTGCATCAAAGGAGCTTCTGACTTCTTGTGAGTGATGAACTTAATGAAGCTTCACAATGCTCATGTGAATATTGGACTTCACCCCAGAATAACTCTTCTGCCTCTGTCCTGAAGCCCGCCCTCAAAGTATTTAATGGCTGGTGAGGACTTCTTGAAGCTGATCTGTTGCTTGAGGGAAGGCATAGAAAGTGATGAACTTACAGTTCTGTATAATGCCAGTGTCAAATTGTCTAGCATGCTGGTCATTCCTTTACATATAGCAGTGATTTGTCAGGGATTATTGCTTAATTAATACTTAATTAACTTAGATCAAGCATAACTTCTAAATTATTAAAGAGGATTAAGACTAAGAATACTGATGGTTCAGGTGTTCTTTGGCTGCAAAGCCAACAGCTAATGTGATTTGCAATTGTGAACTGAGCTTGTCTCATAGAAATCAATTTTTGTCTCTCTTTCTCTGTTATCCTGTACTTTTTGGCAGGTTTTTTTTTCCTTTGAGATCTTTTTTCATTAAATAATGTATACTATTAAAACTTGAATAGTTTGTATAGCTCAGTTAATAGTTGATTCATGGGTGAGGTAAATACGTACAGGAAGTATATGCAAGGCACAGTTATAAAGTCAGAATATGAACTTAAGGAAAAATGTTCTTCCATTCTGAGGTCTACATTTGAAAGCTTCTGCATTAAACCTTCCTGCCCCTCCCCAGTCCAGATAAAAAGCATATGGTGTTTAAAAAACATTAAAAATCATAGGATGTGGGAGAGGAAGTTTTTTCTGAGTAATTCCCTTCACTGTCTGCATTTCAGTGATAAAACTTCTCCTCAGTGCTAGGTTGTGAGTCCCTAGGAGTCACCAATAAATCATTTCACTTAAAGATGTGCTTTACTGCTTAAGAGCCTCGCTAAGCCTGAATTCTGTAACCATATTAAAACACATTATCTGTTTCTGGGAAGAACAATGACAACAAAATGTGTTGCTAGCTCTTCTCTTCGGAGCTAGGTTTTGCTGGGAGGAAGTGGATGCAGAGGAAGGAAAGGAGGTGCAATTGCACAGGGTATTTGCATTCTTAATGTGCTTTTTCGTATTAAATAAGACAAGTAAAATATGTTATTTGAAGTATTAGGATATTATCATATATTAGCTACCTAATGCTGCAAATTAAAGTGATGCTGCTGTTGTAATCTGTTTTGAAGAAGCTGTGTTTTGGAAATATGGGTCATTAAAATCCGAGAAAGCAATCCAAGAACCCAGACAAATATTTCAACTCATTTGGGTTCCTTGGATTTTATTAAGGTATTATACATCCTTTCAGGAAAAAATATTTTTTTGTCTTGGATCAAATCATGAACCTCATGGTTCTTGTCTAATTATGCTCATATGTATCTGTTTCAAGTGAGTCCCTCTTTAAATAGCTTCCACGTAAGATTGAAGCCAAATAGCAGTAGGTTTGGAGAAGTATCTGGCCCAGTATCCCATATACTGTCTTTTGTGCAAAAAATCCTTCCTTGTTGCATGCAGGCTAAGCATTACCATATCATATCTTTTTACATTTGAACATATTTATGCAGCCGTGTCTGGGTAATAAGACAGGATAGTGAAGAAATTAGTATATATCTCATCTCAAAGAAGCCTTGGAACGTGAGCGGATAGAAGAGGCAGTAGGTGTATTGGGGGAGAAAAACTGCAATGCAGAGTAGTTTTGGAATTTACACTGATGTCATAAAACCTGAAAAAAGAAATCCTTTCTTGTGCTTTATGCTTGCTCCTCAGGTGGTGTCTCTCTTTAAATAGGCACCTGGCTGAGTGGGCATCGTCTGGGTGTGCAGTGCAGCATCCTGTGTGCAGACAGGGGTCTTACTGTGTGATCAGGAGAGAGCCACTAGCATAGGGCCAATATTAAAAGCCTCAGTGATACAGATGGTTTAAATGGATTTCCTGCCTGGAGAAGTCTGAGAGAAGAGTGCAGCAAGCTATTCATTTTGTCTTCAAGCCATACTTGTTTCCTATATAGAAGCTTATTTCATAATCTTCAGCTGAAAGATGAATTAAACTACACCTACAGTTGGTCCAAAATAACTGGGTTATCATCGTCATCATTAAACTTAGACTGAGTGGTCAACACGTTTAGGAAGTTAAGTTTGCTTAAAACACCGCTCTCATTGAATGTATTGAAGATTAAGAGTAAGGGCAGTAAAATCCTTAGCATGTCTGTACATAATGCCAAATCAAGAAGACTAGACCTTTCTTCTTTTCTTTGCCAGTGAACTTGTTTCTCCATTGCTATAAATTAAACTAGTCATTCTTGTCTTATCCTTGGTGCACGCAGGGGCCAGCTATTTTTCTTCCTCATTTTAGTCACTTTACACGTTTGATGGTGTCTCTTGCATGCTTTCCCGCTCTTCTCTTTTCTACGTGGCTTGTTTGGTTATTTGTTTCATTTAACATGAATGTTTCATTTAATGTGTTGGTGCACTTGGAGTGCTTTCTTCTGTGCTTTCCCTCATCTGGCTGTATCTGTTTAATGAGCAGTATATAAAACTAAACACTGTTTGCCATCCAAAGGACACAAAAATGTTTTGACGTGAAACATGGCTTAGATGCCTGCTACACAGTGTTTGTGGTTGTAGTGCTTCAAAAATGTGATCCTAAGCACTGTGAAGCATTTGACCTGTAGTAGACCAAAGGCACAAGATTGCATATCCTGTAGGTGGGAAAGGGTATACAAAAACCTAAATATCAGGTAGGAAGTGAGTATGTCTCTTAAATCCAAACATCCCTGTCTTCTAAGCAGTACAGACCAGAAAATACAGGCAATTATGCTGTCAAGTTCATGATTGCTGGTTGAGCCAGAACACGTCTTTCCAAAACACATCTACTTTCTGCTTAAACCCATGCAGTGAACATCTCCAAAAAGAGAGTTTAAAAAGGAGAGAGACCACACTTGTGGTACTTATTCTGTGCCTGTCTGTACCCTTTGGGGTGTCTCAGGACAACTGGCAGTGTGTTAGCAACCAGACTGATCGTAAGTTGAAGAGAAATGAGCATTTTTGAGCCAAGATAGCAGAACTACAAGTATGTTTCCTTTTGGAAGGATTGTAATGCCAACTGGCAGCACAGACTTGGCTGGGCTAAGGGTCTGGTGCGGCTGCAGTAAAACATAAGGATACTGAATATAGCAAAGGAGCAACAGGAATTATCACTGGTATTGTTGCTGGGGAGTGCAGATGCAGGCTGGCATTTTATCAGCATAATCTTAGTTTGAACTTCATGAATAAAATTTAATATAGGGAGCTTGGAATAGCTGGTGCTGGATTTATACCCAGAGAGCAGGTACATTTAATTTCAGTAAGTACATAGCACTCCTCCTCCTCGTTTGTGTAATTTGAATGTTAACTGTTTAGTATCCATCAGGTTCTGATCTTTTGGAAGATTTCCCTGGCAGAAATCATACGGTATGGTATTTTCTTTCTGTGTATCATTCTCCACAAATGAAAACATGGATTCATTTTCAAACTACTGTTTAAATGCTTCAGGTGGAAACATTCCTCATTACAGTTCTTCAGATTACAAGAAAATGCTTTTGCTCTGCCATTCCCGAGTCTAGACAATTATTAGCAGCGAACTGAGAGAAGAAATGAGCCATTCAATTGTGTTACCACGTCCAAACCCAGCATGAGCAGATGTGAGAAATCAAAGCGGCAAAGGGAAATAGGGGAGAAATGACAGATGATGTTGAGAAGTCCGAAATAGTGAAAACCATTTGACCCAAGTTCTTGCCAGTTGTTTTGATTGCTTTCTTCCTTATATTTTTTTTTCTTAAAACTCCAGTTGCATTGATATTTAACTTGTGTAGAAGCTGTATTTGGCATTAGAGCAGTCAGCCACTAAAGCAACTCCCCTTCCACTCTTTCAATCTTATTTCCTTCTTAACTATAATTTCCTTCTTAACTATAATTTCCTTTTATTTTTTTCTCTAATTCTTACTGCTTCCAAGAGTTTATTCATCTGGATTGATATAATCCAAATCATAAGTTTTTCCTGTAGTATATAATACAATTTTAGGGATTTGGTGCTGATCTAAATCCTTCCCAGCTGAGAAAATTTGCCATTTATTTTAGAGAGTTTTCTTCAATCTGTTAAACCCCAGCACAAATTTGGATGTGTTCGAGCATGTTCCTTTTCTTTATTTTTGCAGGATTAGTGTTTTTCAGTAATAATCCTTTTGTTGTTGGATGAACTGAGGAAGCCCAGCGGGAAGCAGGACTGAGGTCTGTGATGCCTGGACAGCCTTTGTGCCAAGATCTTGTGGCTACAGATGTGCTTGCTCTGGCATTGGCTCAGTGGGAAAGTCTGTGAGGTTGGACTAGTGACTTCAAATGTCAGTGTTGCTTACCGGGTTGTATTTCCTGTAATTTTGCAATAGGCTTCAAACATCTTGGTTTAATTAACTAGCAACTGAGTAGGAGAAAGGAATAATCCCTGTCTGATCAATTGCATCCACTTCCTGGAGTAATGAAGCTAAGTAGTCTGGTGATAAAACTGGGAGACAGTACAGAGCATCTGCTGTGCAGTGGACAGCAGATAGAGCCGTGGTGCTTAACTTGGGCCACATTCTATGCTTCAAATTACCTTCTTAATGACTAAACTGAAAGTCTCTGGGTCATGATATCCCTACCCCAAATACTCCTGTAGCTTTCTTCTCTGGTTTCTGATGCAAGTAGTAGAAATCCATGATTTATTTCTATTTATTGATTTAAAGAAGACTGGACATGTCAGATTGGCAGCATTTGTGTATTATTTGTTTATCAAAGAATGGAGTCATACTGTTAGGTTTTTATTCTTACATCGTCTTAGTAATATACACTTGATTATGGCTAATGTGGATCTGCACAATGAGAAGTAAAGAGGGGATGGTGGTGTGCTTTCAGTGTGCTTTGTTATCCAGATGAATACTCTTGGGCATGCCAAGACCTACTGCCAATGGGGAACTTGACATCTACCGTGTTAAGAAGGTGTTTCTGTGCAGAGCACCGACAGACTGGCTGGGGGATGTGGGTCCATAATTAACTGGAAGGCACTCCAGTCACGATGCATGTGTCAAAGGCTGAAAGCATGGCTCCAAGCTACTGCTTAAATCTGTTTCCAAATTCACAATGATTCTGTGAAGCTCTAAATCTCACCAATTTCTCTGGGTGTATTCTTCGGCAAAATTTTGAGCTAGCTTCCTCCAGAAGTCAGTGGAGCTGAGCAGATTTCATGAGGATGAGGCACCTGGCTGGATCTCCTCCAGAGCAGAGAGGACTTGAATCCTGGCAAAGTTTCCCTCAACTTCACTGGGAAGAGTTTTAAATGCTCAGCGAGTTTGCTGCAGCTCTGGCCGATCATTAAAAAGCGTGGTCAGAAATAGGAGGAATCTGCTCGTGGACTGGAATCCCAAACAGAAGGCACAGTCCTAAAGAAAGGAGAATTGCACACCCTGAGGGCAGAGTGGAAATCTTTAGGAGAGATAATCAGCTTTTGTCTGTTAGCCATCGTCAGCCCAGAGGGGAACAATTTTTGCAGTTCACCTCCACTTCAGCCAGTAAGTATCCGTGTATGGATTTAATTGTAGTTCAGTTGATGAGAGCATTAGATAGCTAAAGAGCATGTAGGTACAGCTCGCACATTTCAGGTGAAGAGAGCAGGTTTTGTAAAATCCCCACCTAGCTTTTCCTACCTGACAATGTAAAAATATTTTTAGACTCTTAAAGGCTTCACAGTCCTCTTCATATATGAGAAAATTTCTTTAAGCAGACCATTTTCCTAATGATGGCTACTCTACAGTGCTTTGCTTTCAGTTCCAAAATGCATAGGGCTCAAAAAACCCCACATTTTAACTGTTTTTCATATGTTTTCAATTGATTATTGGTACCTTTGAACATTCTGGAGAAATACTTTCTCTATAGTGCAGGATGGGGAAGAGAAGAAAAATACTTAATAATGAAACATCCCTGTGAAACCAGTAACAGTACATGGTGGCTTTTTTCGGCCTCTTCTAACCCACATCCTATGCTTTTATCTTTCTTTTAGATTCCCCTCTTTTCTTCAGTAAAGGTCATCACAGGAAGAGCTTTGGAGAAAATCTGTGTTGTAATGTAGGTCTTCAAGCGAGGGGCTGGGAGGGAAGTAGTGTGGGATGTGTGCCATACTGGAGGACCAGCTCTGATTTTTATAACAAGTTTGCAGTCCTTTTTAATCCTGTGAATTCCTGGGTTTCAGAAGTTGGTGCATTTGGACATCATCCTTGTATTTAATGGCTCAGCCTAGGAGAGGTTAGAAATTTTGCACTGGAAGATCATTGCTGGTTATTTTTATGGTCCATGTTGGAACCTTTTTTTTGCCCAATGCAGTTACTGCTCTTTCTGTTATGCCAGCATCCACAACCGATATATTTGCTCCTTTGTCCTGGTGTGCACTGAGAGATGCTTTTATAAAGTACATGGAAGGAGTTGTGGAGGTCTTGCCCAAAGCTGATTGTTGGCAAGCCAAACTCACTTAATTTAGAGAATTCACTGCGGGAACACACTGAAAAATACGGCCAAATAGCAAAGCACCTTTAATGAGAGAGGTTATTTATTTACTGTGAGATGTGTTGCATGCCCAGCTGTCCTTCAGCTATACAGCTCCACTGACAATATACTGTGTTCTGTGCTTGGGGAAGAGTGCCACTGCAGCACCTCCTGGTATCCCAGCCACTGGTCAGGGAGGGCTATGTTCAGCAGCCCGCTGCAGACAGGGAGGGAGATCTGGTGCAGGTGTAGGTTCCCGTGTGGATCCCAGCTCGAGGGGATCCCTCCCGCACCCTTCGTTCCACCAAGGTCTTTTTGTCGCCACACTTTCATTCCCTGCCTTTTGACACACTTAAATGAAATTAAGGTAAGAGCAGGGTTCCAGCAGTTTTCTGGTTTAGGCCTGGTCCTTCATCATTTAAAGTCTAAAATGCCCTGTAGGAAATTAATGCTTTATGTAGACCAACTGCAGTCCCATTTGTTACAGAGATGATAATAAACCTTGAGATTAGTGAAGGTTTCTTTCTGAATTAAAATATCACTTTGGGGAAAAGCTGTCTGTCTGCACTTGCTTGTGCATAGTCAGTGTCTCTTCCAGCTTGGATTTCTGACAGAGCTCTGGCTCAGGGCTTTTTCCTGACCCTTCCAGGTTCTTATTCGTGTTGCTTGGGTTGTGCTTGGAGAAACTGTGGAGCGCCCTTTTGGGGAGAGTTGGGGATTAGAAAATTGCAGTACAGAGTCCGGCAAAGGTTCAGTTTATCAGGACAGTATTGAGAAATGGAATAATGCTTGGATTGTGGATGTGCTTTCAAATGTGGCTGTGGTAACTTGTGCTAAGAATTCTCTCTTCTCTGGTTATTATAGATACTGAGCACAATTTTCAGACTTGGATCAGTTCAGTCTAGTATTTCCTTGGGTAAGTATCCAGCCTCTAAAATAGTAATAATAAAAAAACCTGAACAAACCCCGCACCCTCTTCCCTCTTGTGGTGTTTGACTTGTAAACTGGCCTCACGCCTCAGCCTCTTCCCTCGATCTTTTCCCTGGAGTGATTCTGCAGTTTTGAAGCTACAGGAATGTTGAATGTTTTTTTCCTTCTACAAGAGGTATACCAGTCCCCAGATGCACAGCCTGTGAATAATGCATGAGGGGTTTATTTGCTTGCTCATGGGAGAAATCCTCACTCCCCTTTTAACATTGGTCTCGCCCTTTCTCTTGCATGTGAACTTTTTTTCCTCTCTTCTGTCTTTTTTGAGCATCTGAGCAGGACATGAATTCAGTTGCCTTTGCCAGTCAGGAGGATTTTTCAAGCTCAGTGTTTTGCTGGCTTCCGAGTGTGGCTTGATACCTATTTTCTCATCTTAAACTGTTGTCGAGTGTTAGAGCACTGTGGTGGTGTTGAGCAGCGTGAGGCGGGCAGGAGTCCCCCTGTGGCAGTTCCCACTGGGGAATGAATGGTGGTGATTGAAGACCATCTAACCAGTGAACACTGTTCAGAGGGCCATAGCTACAGGCACTAGTCCCCTGAGGATCACAGGTCTGCTACCTGGGTTTTTTTGGCCTGGTGATCAGTGCATGTTGCAGGCACTGGTATGCCTCTGAAAATCAGGTTGGCATGCCGGGAGATCCACCTGTGTTCCAGCATGTGAAACCTATCCCTTTTCATTTAGGTGCATATGAAGAGACACTGTGGCTTTAGAGCTGAATGAGTTGAAGAAGCTCATTTTTAGTATGTGCAGAATTAATTTGATTGATCATATTTCACACCAGTCAGGGAAGAGAGAGGTATTCAGGCTGAGAGAGCAAGAACACATTCCAAGCTTTTTTCTCTTCTATATCCTCCGAATATGATGAATGTTTTTTCCCCTCAGCTGTCATAGTCTTCTAATGAATGCTTTTCCTCCATTACATTGTTAAAAATGAGATTCTGTCTGTAACACAATCCACAGTTTAAAAATAACTCCTGTGACGTGCTTTAATGGTGGCAATTTCAAAGCTTATGGAGATGGTGCAGGAAGAAGCTTCTAATCTAATAATGAAATGTGTACCGCACACACGGAAAAGAGAGGAGTAGCTGGGATCAGCTTATTTTTCCTTTCTTGTCTCTTGCTTCTTCAGCTATTTCTGGTATCTTCCCCTTTTAATTGCAGGGCAGGAGCTGAGGAATGCAGAATTGTAGTTGTCACAAAAACAAGAAAAGGTCTGCTTCCATAATCTTGTAGCTGCTTCTGTTGCAGAAGCCTGCTGAAAATCACTGCATCCTCATTTCAGAAGTGAAAAGTATAGTCTGCTTCATCTCTAACTGCTGTCAAACGTTTAAGCTTTCCTTTTCCCAGCACTTACTCGGAACACATTTTCAGTTCAGCTAGGAATGTTATTACTAACTGATGAACAAGCCTGAATACTGAACATGGCAAACGATTGACATTTTTAAAGTTAATCATAGGAACTTTTCATCCAGAAGATGCTGAGGCTGCTCTGGATGCTGATATACCATCTGACACCGGCAGTGAAGAGCACTGTGCAATGTCAGTTCAAGATGAGTGGTTATAAAACAGCAAAAAAGAAATACGATTCCTATGACACTAAGTCATCATTTGAGTCGGGCAGACTTTCCTGACTTGGAGACTACTAACGAAAGACACATTCTTGCTAATATCTACATGCTCAAACTGCTGTAGTTTGAAGAACTCCTCTTGCACATAGTTTGAAATACCACATCAGTAGGAAACTGTCCAACTAATTAAACAAACTGCATCAGCTGTTTGTTTTGGTTTTATTCTTATTGTGATAGTGTGTTTCTGGAGAAAGAAACAAGATTGAGAACAGCTTTAGCAAAGAGGGTGGGGATTTGGATACAATTTATAATTTTGGGGATGGAGATGAAAGATCTGCAAAAAAAGCCATCGCTGGGTTTAGAAATGCAATTCATTCAAGGGGATTTGGGCTCCTAAACCCATTTGTTTCTCTTGAAACGCTATGCTTTGATTTCTGAAGCCTCGCTCAGTGCCTACACTGAAGGCACTGCTGTGGTTAAAGCCATTCTGTGCTCTCCTAACCACAGCACTGAGACCTGGCTCCTGATCCTGTTTTCTTGACTCATATCTAGCACTTTACTCGTTGAATAATTGAAGAGCGTTCAGTACGTCTACTGGACATGTTGAATTTTGTCAAGCTCCCATCATCAGGAATGGCAGAAGCCAAGTGGAGGAGTCCACAGTGCTTTTGTTTGTACTCACTGGGGCAACCCAGTACTAGGAAGTAGCAAGCGAGATTTTTCTTCCTGAAAGCAGAATTTCTGTTGGCTTTCTAACTGTGACTTAGTGTGATTTCCTTCGGCTGGGTTACTGTTGCTTTGCAGGCTACCCCAATTTTTCTACCTTTGTTCCTTTTGACTTTGAAATTCTCTTTTGTTCTTGAAGAGCTTCCTTCAAATATAGGATGTTTTCTGCTGGGTGAGATGATTCAGTGGAGAGCCTTGTCAGCTCTCACCATGCTGGTAGAAGATGCTGCCTTAGGGGGCTCTGGGCTTAAGTGTTGTTTACACACGCTTCAGATCTCCTGATCCTGCAGATAGAAGTGGGAAGAGTAATTGAAGAGTTACACTGTGCGTAAGAATGTCTTTTTTTAGCAGGCACTGAAAGGAACTGTTTCTGTGATATGGGTGATGCTGGAAGACAAACTGTTACAGATCCCAGTACTTTCTAAGGTAGCTATACTGCCCTGAATTCTCATTTTGGTGAAAACTGGCCTATTATAAAAAACAACTTTATTAGCAACCCTCTTCCAGTATTGCAGAATTGCTTCATCTGTATTTAACCATCTGCTGAGGTGCTGGACAAATATTTTGCTGTAGTGTCTGCAGTAGTGATAAGGCGAGAGGCTTTTTGGTGGTGTTCCAGATGGCTTTTAAAGTTTCACACAGCCTTGCTTGATGCGAGGGCTAAGGGTCCTTGCAGAAGCTAATACGTTACCCACAGTCCCATTTTTCATATCTAGCTAGTGCTTCCCTTGGATTAGCAGAAGTTCCTCTCTGAGTTATGCCATCTCCATGGGAACTTCTGTCTCTTCTTTATCCTTGCTGTTCTTCCATAGAAAGAGTTGTCTTTAGTTGGACTCTTGCTTGTGTTTCTCAATGTATATAGGATGCTCTTCAGACGAACATAAAAGCATGGGAAAAAATATTAATGTTCATGTGGGTTGAAAGTATTTTGACAAAACAGTGGGCTTTAAATCTATTAATAAACAACCTCATATTGAAACAAGTGCTCAGTTACACCTCAGTTGCAAAGGATACATTGGCTTTTTGGGGATTTGGCTCCTTTGTGAACTCTGTTTGGGACAATCTAATTGAATTTGTAACGGGGTTGTGAGGACTTTCAGTAGTTAATTACATCATTTCTGGGGACTACTTTGAGGTTGTTAATGTTTTCAATAGTATTTATGAGCTCAAATGCTTAAAGGAGTTCAAGTAGAAATCCCATAAACCCCCAGTGGAAAAGAAACCAACAACCCTTCCCAAGAAAATTCCAAACCAACCAAAAAACCCCAAGCCCAGACCCACAAACTGTTGCCTTTTGCTTATAGAAAACATTCCTTTTTTTTTTCTTTTACTTCTAGAAATGTCCTAAGAACTTATTTGTATGTAAAATTAGTCAGCTGAGGAATGTTCCCACATTGTCGCTTGGATAAATAAATAAAATTGTAGACATCAGAGTAACAAATCTAAAGGATTAATAGATATTTCTGGATTTTAAGCTTTATAATCCAACATTTGTTGGTTGTTTGGTACTTTCATCTGGCCATACTGAGTATCTTTATTCAACATCTTCTGTGAGAGTCTCCTGGGCTGTGTGGGATTTGCTGAGCGCTTTCAGTAATAGCGACTCTACTTTATTTCTGCCCTGGTATTCTGGGAGATTTGTTCAAGGGCACATCTTCCAGGAATTTTATACAAGAGGCAACAAAAGAAACACTTATCTTAACAGAGCCACAACTTCACTGTCAACTATAAAAGAAAAGCCAACAGATTCCAACTTAGATTAAAAGTCAGCTGCAAATAGAGGCAAATATTCCCGTAGGCACAGGGCATCTCTCTGAAGAGAAAATGCAAATGGCTGAAAGAGAGTTCAGAGTGATTACTTTGTATTTCACAAGCACTGTGGTTTCATATGCCCCAGGTCAGCTCTTATGAGATTTACAGAAAAGATTTCTGGAAGACCTATGGCAACTTTCCACATGCCATCTTCAAAATCCTCCTGTTTTCTTTGCAGGCAGATTCACTCTTGTGAAGGGCTCCTTTGGGGGAATGGATAACAGATGCCAGTATAGCCCCTCATGCAGCATGACAGCACAGAGCAAACATTGAGGAGAAAGAAAAGCAAGGTTTTGGCTTTTTGTTTTTTTTCCTTTTTTTCTCCCAGCTCAGAGCTGTCACATCAGCTCTTCCAGTTGTGAAGGCATCCTTGACAGGACATCCCATCTTAATAATGGCAAACATCATCTTGACCATAGCTTACATAAGTAGGCAGGGGGTAATAATCAGTTCAGACTCCATCAGGAGGCCGTCAGCTAGATGAACAATTGACCTTTCAGGAAAAGCTATACAAGTAGAGGCAAACTAAATAAAGTAGCAGACAAGGTAGAGTGGAGTTGTAAAACAGCATATTTGCATCAGGTAAGAGTGAGAGGATGCTGGAACTAAGGTTCTCTCCATCTTCAGGCGGAGAAAACACGCATCCAAAATCTACTTATTTGGGGAGGGGAGGTGTCACCACATCTGTCTTCTCAGAAGACCGTGACAGAATTAATGACTGACCTTATTCAGTTTTACTGATAAATCCTTAGGGCAATGGAGAAACTGGTCACACAGATAATACCATTAAAATCCCTGTACTAATTGGCTTAATTTGACAAAATAGTTTATGTCCCTGCTTCACATTCAAGGCAGTCTAGAAGTTCACAGAATTTCACTGAAAGTTGGTATTTAGTTTTGTGTCTTCTATTTGCCTGTCATTTCTTTCTTGGGGTATAGAGAATAAGGATAGATTTGAGTAGGGTGAGCATAAGGAGGTAAAAGTGAGGGAGCCATAAGATGGGAGGGACCAGTTTAAAGTCTCTGAGATTTGGTGTAACGTAGAAAGACAAAATGGTGTGACCTGAGCAGGTGGCATTGATTTCTTCCAAAGAACTGTTGTGGTCCTGGGTTGGAAAGAGGGAAGGCAGGAGAAGCAAACAGCCAGCAGAGTTGTACTGACAGGCAAGAGCGATTCCACCTGCAGGACTTAGTGAGCAGAAAAGTAATTGTTTAGCCTAGTAGTGAGTGGCGCTGGAGAAGAAAAGCTCTTTGCAATAAGACTTAGAGCAAACTGTCTGCAAAGATGCCATTAAAGTCTGTCTGGTCTTCAATCCCAAGTTTGAGGAAAGAAGAAGGGGATAGTTTGGAGCAGTTGTCTGATGCCTTTAAGGATTTAAATTCAAAGGGGGGAGAGGGGACAAAGAGAGAGGTTCACAAATTCTGTTCATGACATTTTATCTCAAAATGTCAAGTGCTAAAGCTCTGGAAATACTGCTTACATGGTGGATGTGGTACTGCATAATTGAAGCCACTGGAGAGTTAAGGAAATCTGTACTTTCTGGCCTTTATTTATTTAAAAATAAAAACTTTGTCAACACTGTATGTACTGCTAAGTACATATGGCACTAAATCTCAGTGCAAAGTGCTCAGATTTCAGGGACTGAGCAAAGATGCTCCCTGTGGCACTATTCCCTCTCATCTCAGAGGTTGACCTTTGGCAGCCTTTGCTCTTACTTCTCATCCATTCTGCCCTTTCCTGAATTCCTGATGCAATTTTTTTTCTGAAACCAGGGAATATAAGTGTTTAGTTGGTACAAGTAAAAGATGGTGGAGATGCTTATCTCTATTTCTGCCACTGAGGAAATGTGTATCACTAAGTGTTGAAATGTTTAGATGTTTATACCAACAAGCTTGGAAGGGTCCTAGCTCAGCAAGCTTTGCATTCATCGTTGTGTTGGTTTTGGGTGAGTTTTGGGGTCAGACAAATAGTCAACCACAGGCTGGCTTCATTCTTCATGCTGTACATCTCTACCCAAGAGCAGCAGCATTAGTGTGTCAGGGTGGCCACTGCTGACATTTGTGTTGCTTTCCCTATGCTGTTAACAGATGTAGCAGGAGGAAACATGTTCCTGCATGACAGTCACAATTGTGATGGTGACACAAACACCTTTGGGAATCATCCCTGTGGGTGAAGGGGTTTCCTATGGGAACCAGAGTTTTCATACTCATTATTTTCTCCCCTTGATGTCTGTGACATCACAATGCAGTGCCATCATCAATATTTATGTAGATGAAGATGCCCAAAACATCCTCCATGAAGGTAACCAGTTTTTTTACTACTGCTCCCTTTGTCCATGCTTATGGCCAGTATTTTTCTCTTCATTTTGAACTCCGACCCAGAGACAAATGAGTCTTTTGCTTCCACAGCTCTTTGGGACCCCATAGAAGTTGCCCACATTTCTATGGGATTGCATCTGAGAGAGTCTGGTCTGGAAATTGGTTCTGGAGGCTCCCCACCCACCTTTCCCCAAGACTTAACTGACCCCTGCACCGCTATTCGAGAGGAGCTGCCCTCCAGAAATGTCACTGGGTTGTCCGCAGCAATATTATTCAGAAGAAACAAACACATGGGACATGATTTCCTAGTATTGGAGGAAAGCCTATTTGTGTCTGCTACATTAGGAAGATTGTTGGAGAACAGTTCATCCATGTGTAAAGTTGCTCCCTATAATTCTGCCAAGGCTGAGGAGCTGAGGGAGATCTGGCAACAGCGCCAGGGGCTCTTTCATCCACCCCGTTTTTCTGAGATGCTGGAGGTCAGAGAGGAGCGATATGTAATTTGCTTGTCTGAACCAGTTGTTCTGCCTGGTTTTGTACAACTAGCGAGTTTTCACACTGCCTACCAAACTTCCAGAGATGAAACGTCGGTACTGCGTGCTTCAAATGGGAGAACTGAGCCTCCACACTCTGCAATTTGCATTATGCAAAAGTCTGAGATGAAGAGGGTGAGAACACATGTTGCAGGCTCTCTCCTTTGGAAGCTCGTCAGCGTGACAAATCACCGGCGTATAGTAAAACTTACAATGAGCCTTCCTAGTTGTTTACCTTCCTATAATTACACAGCATGGGCTTTTTTTGTTTTTCTTTTAAGGAAAGTACTCTCAAGCAGTTTTGTTTCTTTGAATTCAGACTTTACCAGCATTTTTTTTTTCCAGTGTGTATGTTGGAGAGGAAAAAAAAAGCACATTTTCTCTTGGTCTGAGTAGGTGCATTCATTGTAGCAGCTCAGAGGATTATGCACAATTACATTGATCTTCTTTTTCCTCAAGGTACATATTTAATTGCTTTGATTATTTTTTTTGTTGTTTTGTTTTGTTTGTATCCCAGGAAGAAAATGAAGATTGTACAATGAAATTCCTTTAACCATTCTTTTCCATATAGCATATGCTTCTGTATACCTTGCACAACTCGCCTTATGCTAACCTTGTCTTTACAGGCCAGCACTCTCCTTAGAGATTTCGCTTCCTAAAGTTATAACACACACACACATATACATGAGAAAATAAAATCTTGGCCTCCACTTTAGCTTCAAAAGCACTTTGTTTCTTTCAGTTCCAGCAAACTGGATTGAATTGTAACTATACTGAATGCAATTCTCTAGCACCTTCCCTCAGGGATCTAAAACAATTTTCTCACCGTTGCTAAATGCTGGACTTCCCCTACACACTCACAAAGTAAGTAGGATGCTGGTATCTGTGCCTTAGGGTAGGAAAATTAAGGAAAATATTGAGTGTAATGTGCTGTTTGGAAAAGAAAGGGGTAAGATTTTTACTCTTGGTTTTGAGTGTTGTGTATTCACACAATAATACTTTTCTGGGAGAGGAATCTTTTCTAGTTATAACGTGTAACTTTAATGTGGCAAAATGAACTGCAATATTTACTCGTGTAGCAGTGTAACTGCATTTTCAGTCAGTATTGAGCATAGCTTTTTCATAGCACAGGAACAAACGGGTAAAATAAGGAAGGATGAGTAATAGGTATTTTTAAGCAAATACGGAGTGTGTTGCTTACTTGGCCCATGATCTGTTGCAGCTTAACCAGTCACAGTGTGGACTCCAAGTTCTGAAGAAATGTATTTAAAAGTCAGTTCATCAAGGAAAGGAGAAGCAAACAGCTTTAGTTTGCAGGTGCTTGTTTCCCTGTTTGGTGGTGTAACCTCTGGCCAGGGCAAATGGAAGAGCTGCCATGCTGAAAATGAGTGAAGTCTGGTCATCTGTCATACCTAGCATGAAGGTTTGAATATATCATGGCAAGGGCAGAAGATCTGCTTCCAAGAAATTTGGTTTTGCTCAATTTCTAGTATATACTTTCTGTGTGTTTAACAAACAAAGGGAGAGTGCAATGATGCTAAACATCGTTTGGTGATTCCACGGTGCTTGTGTTCCTAATAAACTGTAAAAAGAAAGCTGACTATAGGATGGTTGGTGGCTAGGTTTATATACACTGTAGTGGAGTCATTTTAAAATAATCCAAGCAAAGAAAGGAGATTTATATAAAAGGACATTTCCATTACTTGTGCCTCCGGCACACTAATGTCTCAGCCACCAACAGCAAGAAGCCAGCAACATTATTCTTGTTGCTTTTTGTAACATCCTGTTCTTGTTTCTTTTTGTAACCTCTGTAGCCTTAAGTATTGCTTTTCTTTGTTAGTTTTCAAAAGATCGCTTGTTAATTGAGACATAATTGACTCAAATGAGTCTTGACTGAAAAGAGCTTGAAGAACAGTCGTCTTGTGATTTTTCATTTATTTATTTATTTTAAGTAACAACTAATTTTTGAGCATGTCAATATGCGGTTAAAATTTAATATCTGAGTAGCGTGGGATGCAAGCTCCTATAGATGTCTTCATGGCAACTGCATTTTCTATCTTTTTCTTAGCTGGGAACAGTGGAACACTAGGACAATTCTAATTCTTGGATCAGTGAAAGAAACACACTTTGAAACAAAGAAACCAGACTACATGTTCAGTTAGGTATTGGGGGTTTTTTCTTCCTTTTTTTCTTCCTTTTTTTCTTCCCTTCGTTTTCCCAGAAGACTGAAGATCAGTCTTTGAACACCACAGGTATGGCAGCACATTTTAAACCCACTTCTTGTTACACTTTTCATAAGAGCTTAGCACCTGGTGAGCACGTAAGTGCAGTTACTACTTAGGAAGTCTGGCTACTTGCTTTGGTACTGATACAGAAGTAGCTTTCTTCTAAAAAATCTATCCCAAAGGGCTAAGTCTTAAGTATTTTTGTATTCCCATTACTTTGAATGGGAATTTTTCCTTGCTAAGGAGTTTGGCATTTAGCTTGCTTATAGAGCCAGACACTTCTTTTATGTAGGTCCATTAATTTTGATCCTGCTAAAACTGTACTCCTAATTGCATTAAGTCAAAGTATGTAAAGAGATCAGAGGAAGGAACTGATCCAGATGGGGGGCATGCTTGGTTTTGTGTGCTTTGAAGCAGTGGGATTGAATGACTGTATCTTCTTGGATGTGACCTTCACGTTGGTAAAGGGAACATACAGCTTTTAAGAGATATGTGGTATAATTAATGATTAATCAGGGTGCTTTGTTTTGCATGTTTTTGAATTCTGCAGTCAAGGCATGTGTGTATAATGGACGTGTTTTATTTTCTTTCTTCTGCAACTTGTCTTTGCTGACTGCACTCGTTTGCTCCCTCATGTCTGTAGGCTCTAATAAATTGAGGAGTTTAGGCAGACAGCTCCTTAGGCAAGAGCTCTCCCTCGGCTGGTGATGCTGTTGAGATCTGCCTAGACTGTAAAAGGCTCAGAAAAGGGGACAATCTTTTGGCTGAAACGCATAAGAGAAGAGTAACAACTTTGATGTCCCCCCTTCTTCACTCTTCTTGGACGTTTAATTGGGATTAGGAAACAGAACAGGTCATTGGATTCATAGACAGAAAAAAAGGGGACCGTTTGAGTCAGAAACAGTCCTAGGAAGTCTCCTGTTGGTAGTGTTTGCACTGATGTTATGAATTCCATGATATTTAGAGGTTTTTTAGACATACCTTAGCTGTCAGAATGATGCGATAAAGCAAAAATCTGTGTTCTTGTCATAGAAAGAATGTTTATCCACGTATTTGGGGAGAGCAGCTTGAAGATGTGACAGCTTTGGGTTTGAATGCACAATTTGTCCCAGACAAACAGACCCCTACAGCTTTCATTCCCATACTGTTACTGTCTCGTCTAAATAACCAGAGAGAACAGGTTTGTAATTTCATATTTTTTAAGAGAATGTATCTTTTACCAGCTCCTGCTTTCTTGCTCTCAAAAGCCTGCTTGACCCACTCTTAATGCCATAACATTAGAGGTCAAAGAAGAGATCCTATATAATACAGTCCATAGTAATTTGCCTAGCAGTATCTGTATCAAGCTAATGTCTTTCAGTTAGCTGAAAGTTAGGTCCAGCAGACTGGAGCATTTGGCTTTTTTTTCCCTGTTAATTACCTAGAGACTTGCCACTTGAAATTGTGGTGGACAACTCCTTTAGAGAAACAAGAATGGCTGGACACAGTAGTCCTAATACCCTCATAGAAATACAAGCACTGTTGTCATGGGAGGAAGAATTGCGATTCTCCCTTCATGTTTAGGGAGAAGAGAGAATCTGCTTCAAGATAAACCATTTGTAGACAGGCCAGTTAAAATTTCTGTCCTGCATTCATGATGCTACTTTCAGTATCCCTTCCAAAAAATCACTGTTACAAACTAAATAGAATAATGGGAGCAACAGTGGCAAGAATTAAGACACCAGCAGTATTGGGTCACTCAGAACATTGCTGCATCATTTTGCTACATAAGGAAAGGGAACGTCCAGCTCGGCCATGGGGGATGAGGTGAGAAATAATGGGCTTCAATTGCAGCAAGTGAGATTTACTTTAGTGGCAAAAACTTTCCAGGATGAAATACTGCATTAGATTGCTTATGGGGGTTGTGGCACCTTTGTCATTGTGGGCCTTTAAAGAATAGGTTAGAAAAACATCTGTCAGGAATGATATCTGTAGAGCTGTTCTTTGTCTTGGGGCATGGAGATGGACTAGATGACCCCGTGAGGTCCCTTCCAGCCGTGTTTTCTATGATCTCTAATCCAGGACTTTTCATTACTCATCCCTCAAAGCTGCAAAGGTGACAGGACTATCACACTTCGTTTTTACCCTTACACCATCTTTTTTGCTGGATGGTTTTTACTCATTCTGAGAGACTGGCTTCAATTACATTTGTCATATGATTCTCCTTTCTTATAGCCTCTATTTATTGTGAGTTTTTTCTTTTCCTTCAGACCATCACCTCTAGGCCTTTTCTCTCCATTTTTTATGTGTATCCTGCTCGCTTCAAAACTTTCTGAAAGCAAAACTCGCTCAAAACTTAGATCTGTTTTGTGGATTTGAAATCTCACATTAGATGAGTTAGAGGAGCTGTTAAGTACCAATGTCATGTTCAGTGCTGCAACAGATACAGGACTGGGAACTATTTGCCACCTTGAAGTAAGATAAATGTGGACAGGAGCAGATAATGAAGTGGGCAGCTGCCCAGGACAGAGGCTATTTAGCTTGTTTGTAGATGGCTTGGTACAGTGTGACCCTGATCCTTGAGTAAGGGCTCCTCTAATAACCTTAATTATGATAGGAAACACACGAGATACTGGTGTAAGGTATAAAAGAACTAGTGTTTGTGCTCTAAAGTGATAATGTGATGATTTCAGGGTGATTAAAGAAAACAGTAAATTAAAAGATAGCTGAAACAGTGTGATGCTGCATGTGATGGGTTTTGATTCAGGTATCATAGTGGCAATAAGTACCCCACACAGCTGCACATTCCTCTCTCCCTGACACAGCTGGATGTTTCACAAGCTGGTGCAAAACAGTATATTTGCCCCCTTTCATCTTTTCCTGAAATGGAATTAAATTTGTTCTGTTGCTGGCATGTGATGGTTTTTAAGTGGTTTCCTTGCAGGTTCACTTTAGGGCTTCTGCAGGTCTTGATTTGGGTTAGTAAAGTGGAAGATTACCCAATAAAAGCAAGGAGCTCAGGACATTTTGCTCATTTCAGTTGTCTGAGACTTTGTTGGCCTTCTTCCTCTTCCTCTATGGTTTAAACTGACAGTCAAAAGATGAAAAATCCCTGGAGGCATTTAGCACAGGGCTGCACAATGTAGTGATTCACCTAAATATTTTATGTTCCCATGAATATTTTATGTTCAGTAAATGAATGCACTTTTGCAGCAGTGGAGCAGAGGATGGGTGCCGTGTGGGGACTCAATGGACACAGCATTGCAATGTGAAACCCAAACTGATCTCTGCTTGTCTCTGCTACACAGGGCAATGTGTCAGCAGGGTTTTCAAGTTTAACTTGGGTGATAATACTTAAAGCGTGAAATTATCAACCCTCCTTCATCCTGACTTTTGAAGAAGTCGACTAACCTCATTGTGTTATTCTTCTGAGGAACTGACTCTTCTGTAACTAATTATTCTACGCTCATTTGTATGTTCTGAGTGCTATTTGCTCCATGGCTGAATTTGATGCATTCCATTTAATTATGCAGTTTAAAAATGAAAAATAAAAAATGGAGGGGGAAGGTCACTTTGGTAGCTCCAGGATGCAGGAGCTGCCATGTCTGCTTCAATCTATCTGCTCCCTCTAAAGGGTCTGGTTGCTGGAACGCAAGGACCCTTTCAGCAAAGTTACGAAGGAAGATTTGGAAAAGCTTGTCGTTATGAAACCTTTGATTAATTTTTCAAGGGGTGACCAGAGCCACTGTGTTACAGAGCTGTCAAATACCGTATGTCCAGAAGCCCTGTCATCTGCATTTCAAAGTCAGAGCCATATTTTAAGAGACTTGCCCTTTCATCCTATCTGGTCTATGGGGGAGTGTCACTGGGACCGAACCCTGTTTGGCTGCATGAAAGAAGCCTGCCAGGCTTCCTTTGCCAGGGACTTTGAGTTTGAATCTATTTCAGGCCTTTAAAAAGGTCAGTCAAGGCTGGCAGCCAGAACCTGTGTCTTAATTCAATGCTATTAGAATCACAGAAAAATAAAATCCCCAGTCTCTGGCTGGAGGGCAGGGTGCGAGGGGAGCATCAGACACTTTATCAACCGCAGAATGCACTCTCATTGTAAACTGCTCTTGCAGTCCAAAGCAAGCAGACATGTCCCTGTGCACTAGGAAGGTCACCTGGGCTTTGCTGTAGTCTTTGGGCCCCACCAGTGGGGATCTGATTGCTGGGCTGGGGCCTGAAGGAGCGGCTTTCCTTTGTTTGCCAAGGGAGGTCAGGATGATGTTTCTTAAGTTATCTTAGCTGTTAGGTGTTGCATCTTTCAGAGGTGAGCTGGACCTGGCTGTTGAGTCTTCTCACAGCTGTAAAGTTTGGGCTTTCCTTTGCAGTGAAGCAAAGGGGAAGCAGTGGGGGGTTTTCGGTCTGGGTTAGGATTTATTGCACTGTTGGCTGTGGTTGGTGGGCAGAGGGAGAAGCTGGACTTGGTGCTTAATGCTTCCCATCCTCTGCTGATGACCCCAAAGAAAAGTACCCAGCTTACTCTTGGTCTTCATCTTCTGAGATACTTAATTGCCCCAGTGAAAAATGTGTGCGGATTCCTACTGGAGTAATAGGAGCTTTATTTCTCCTGTATTCCTACTTTGCTGTCATCCTTCAGCTTCTCCTCTTATTTGTAACCTAACGTGTTCTTTTAAAACTGGAAGGAGCTGACATCAGTGGTTTGAAGAGCCAAAGGAAAGATTTCTTATAACCGTAATCAGTCGGGCTAATTTCCCAGAAGCATCTAGACCTGGCGAGATACAGAAGAGCCAGTGTACAGGACAGCATCTATTGTTCTGTAGTTGGGTCTGATTTAGTAATACTTTGTTGATGTGCAAGGCAAGTTTTAGTCTGAGTTTTGACTGCTATGCAGTTTTCTTGTGATCTGGAAACATCATATT
Organism: Nestor notabilis; assembly: GCF_000696875.1. Classification (NCBI taxonomy): domain Eukaryota; kingdom Metazoa; phylum Chordata; class Aves; order Psittaciformes; family Psittacidae; genus Nestor; species Nestor notabilis. The sequence goes on along the minus strand of NW_009917849.1, from coordinate 93,965 downwards.
TGTTTTATGTTAGCATATCAGGAGGGGTTTAATTTTGTTGGCTTCTTTACCGAATAGTCTGATGAATGTGTACAGCAGCTTTAATGGGATTTCTCGTTGATTATTTTCATATTAAAGCCCTGTGATCTGAAGAGTAATAAGTTTGTATTCATTTGCCACCCTGTAAGTAGCTCTTAGTTTTAATCTTGTAGGTTTTTAAAATTGAATCAGCATAAATTGCAGAAATTATGTTTATATTCACTTGCCATCTTACTAATGGATCTCAGCTTTAATCTTTCTGATTTTCCAAATTGAATGAGCAAAAAATATGTCACTAAGTTTTGATTAAAGCATGCGGTTTCAGCTTAATTATTTCCTGATGTGTTAAATTTTCATATGCCGATGAAAAGTTTTAGCAATAGATCCTTATTTCTCAAAGTGTTTTGAGTACTTAGTCTTAAGTTTATATTTCTTATTAAACTCTTGACTACTAGTACAAGGTACTTGTTTTGTAGGTAACTGCTCTATTAATTTTGAAGTTGTAAATTGGAAAGAAAATTTGATATCTCAGTATTTTGCAGCAAAAAATACTTGTTGCGGTAAGGATGCTGTCAGCTGATATGCTTGTCTCCTGCTTGCTAATCACTGCTTTTATTCATCTTGTGCATTTTGGCTGGATGAAGTCCAGTTTGCTATGGTAATGGCTGGGAGGAAGTAGGGATCTGAGTGCTGGTGGATCTATGAAATGCACAGGCGGAAGGAGGCTTGCACAGCAGAACGCCTACAGGTAATAGATAGCCTCTGGCATTGAGTTGGGAGTACTGTGCATGGGCTGTCCTCTTTGTTAGTCTCTTTAATCATGCAAGGAGCATTAATAAGAAAAAATGGACTGGCATGTGATGTTTTTTCGATACTTCTATACAGCCGGGTCTTACATGTGGTTGTGGGTCTCTACCAGTATATCTGACCACTATTTTGACTGAACACCAGGGAAAAAGACAATTGCATCTCAGGCCTGAGTGAACAACCACACCAGAACAGATGCAAGCCCTCTCTCCTGCTGTACATGTACAGGGCTCCCCAAATCATCTCCTTAAATCCTTGATCCTGAACTTGCACCTCTGTGGGTGGTTCCTATGCTGGCAGTGGGCTCTGAGCACTGGTGCCAGGGTGTCCCTGCCTTGGAGGTGGTTATAGGATCAAGGATAGATGGTACTGTGGTATAATGTGATGTGGTATTTGATGCTATTGGATGAACATCTCCGTTTTTCACAGAGGTAAAACCTGTGGTAGGTGACCTGCCTGGATTCTGTATGTAGCTGAGGCTGAAAAAAATCTGAAGAGAGTTGTGTTTTGCACACGAAAATAGTGCAGGGAGCAGCACTATCCCTAACACTGTTCGGTTTTGAAGTCCAATGCTTATTGCTACCCACATGTGCCCTCAGCTTGCTCTGCTGTCATCAAAGTAGTTATCTTGTAATAAGCTTATGAGGGAAGAGTGGGCACTGACACCTGCAGTACGTGCGGTAGAGAGGAGCACATGGAGTAAGGGTCATCATGTAAATGATGTAAGAGCATGCAATCAAAAGCAAATGATCATTTTAGCGGTAAAATCTACCGGTTAGGCTAAAAGTTAATGTCAGTTCTTGCAAGCTGTAACAATATCCTGCCCATTATGAAGACTACCACCGCTTACCGAAGTGAGGTGTTTAAACCACCCCATAAGTGGCTGCTAGTGAAGTCAGTGCAGGACTGCTAACTTGACTTTTGGTATTTTATCATGTGCAATCTCCACAGTTTTATAAATGATCTTTCCCTGCTGCAGGCACAACATCACCCAAGTATGCGTGTAGGAGGTTGAACCAGAACATATTTTAAAATATATTACTTTGGAGATTAAGTATCAATGGTGTAAAAAGTCTATGAAAAGATTCAGGATGAATTATCTGGGGGAAGGGAAAGTTGATAACTTTGTGTCCAAAAAGAGTGTGTGACTTGGTAATACTGTGAACAGGGAGTGAGGCTGTACAGGTAATCAGTTTTGTGAAGGTTTTTTAATATGACACAACTCACTACACGGCTGAGCTTAATTCAGTAATAGATCAGTGTCCTTTCTTTTAGGCAGAGATGCTATTTAAGTAGAACATTCATTATATCATGATAATAGAGATCCTCCAAAAGCTAAATAAATGAAGACAGGTGCTGGAAGAACAGTGAATACACATTACAGTTTCAAACACTGCTATTGCTGAAAGCCACCTAATTGTATTCTGCTGCAATTAATAATTATCTTAATGGCTTGCATATTTATGAGTATATAAAACTAAATAAGACAATACACAGGCTAGGATAAAATTTGGTTCATGAACTTTTCGTGCTGAACTGTAATTAAGCGTGTCTCTAATCACAGCGTCATTTTTCATTGTGGATATGTTTGGGTGGGAGGGGAAAGTTTGAGAAAGAAAATGCGACTATTCAGGAAATTACCTTGTGTGAAAGACTTCAAATCACAGATACTTAAAATGAGGCATATGATTGCTTCCTATTTGCCTGCCCATTACTTACAGTGTGGCTTTTTGACTTGCTATTCCCCAAGTGTGTAGGGTGTATTTGTCTCATGAGCATGCAAATATAAATTCGGGATAAGGCCACAAAGAGTGTTGATTGAAGATTTAGCCCAAGTGGAATTTTTCTTTGCTTACATCCATATGACTGAGAGATGAACTTGACTGGCTGAGTTTTCTCTTCAACTTGCACAGTAACTGCTTGCTTTCATTAGGATTTTTGGATTTTTTTTTCCCTTTACAGCTGCTTTGTTTTGACTTGACCTTTCATAGTTGCTAAAAATCAATATACTTTAATGCATTTATTAAATAAGGAGGATTCTAGGGATTAACATGCAAGCTGCAGCAAGAGAAGAAGGTAAAGAGTGGAATATTACTGCACACACAAGACAGGCTGCTGGTTACAAAAGTACTTTCTTTACACTGATGTTGTACTGTCTGGCCTGGTTCAAGTAACATAATGTACATTGGAGGACCAGCAGCTTGGATGTAGGACAGTATTTTTCTTCTCGCTTTGCAGCTTTACTTCTGACCTGCATATAATGTCAGTTTTTCTTTGAGATGAGCCAATAAATGAGTTTAGTCAAAGCTCAAGGTGCCATGCTGAGTTAACTTCAGCAGGGAAAGGGAGATAACTTTTGCCTGCATTGACACTCAGACAGAAGTTCCTAAATTCCTAAACCATTTAGCTGTGGGGATATCGGTCACTCTATTTATAGCTTTGGTTGTGAGGATGGAAGTGACTTGGATCCCTAAAGATTTGCTGACTGTAGAAAAGTCTTTTGTTTGACCAAACTAAGTCAAAGGATTTTAGCACAATCAGAGCTCGTTCACTCATCTTCTGTAACCCTGGATTGCCTATCCACTTATTCGATGCTGTAGCTTGTTTCCAAGAATATACTGACTTTTGCAACCTAATTTTTTTAAGTAATAAGAGTTGTGCAATTTCTGTGCTCAATTTACTGTTCCATAGGATGTATATACTTACACATCCTTTCTGTTTCTAAGTTTATCTACTCTTTAGTTTAGATAAGCTCCTGAGTAGTTTATCTACTGTTTCTAAGTTTATCTAAGTTTTGGACATAAGATATCTGTCCAAATCTCTTGTTTGTATTTAAATAAAAGATTGGAGTTCTTTAACATGCCCTCAGACATGCATGTGTATGGTTACAGAAAGTCATTCCTGTATATTTTTTAGGTCCTTTGGAGGAATAAGAAGCAGCTGATCTTATTCTTACTATGTCCTGGTCCCTAACCCCAAATACACACCTATTAGCTAATATCCCTTCCAGGTGGCCAGTGTAAATGCTATTGATTTCAGTAGAAGGTTGGCTGAGCTCAACATACCTGATATACCAACTTAACACGTGGTTGCCCACCTGTGCACCCATGTTACTGGTTTTTAATGCAAATTTAAGGTAGGATTTTCGTTAACATTTAATCAGCCAAGCCCCTGTGAACTAACAGTGGAGAACGTGGATGTTCTGGCACATCTTTTCTCTAAACATCTGTCACAGGGCTTTTTCTGCCTGTTACTTATGTGCATTAATAAGGGAAACATTGTCCTTGCCTGTTTAAAGCCAGTAATTCTCTGATGCAGCTGTCACTTAGTAATGTGTCTTTGAAAAGCTTACAGGTTAACCCCCACCCCTTACCAAACAAACAACAAACACCCAAACCCAAAATCTGGGAGTGACAGGTTACTTACGCCATGATCTCAAACATATTAAAACTAGAGTATGTATATGGACAGTTCTCTTTCAGTGCGTGACAACTCACACACAATGTTATCTTTCTGTGTCAGCATGCATTCAGATCTCAGCATATTAAGCATGATTTGGAAGGAAGCAGTGTCAAACCATATTGATCAAATTCTGGTATTTCAAGATTTAATTACTTTCCCCCCCCTCAGCTACTTTATAGGGAACAATGCTTTGGGTAGGTTTTTAAAAGAATAACATCTATCACCATGCGTAAGAACCTAAATAAATTCTTACACCAAACATATCAGAGGCAGAATTTTATAGCAGCTTTGCTTTCTTGGGACATAATCATGTCTAATCCTCCATAACAGAAGAGATAGGCACACTGAGGTGGTTAGATGTTCAGTAATTGATTGTTTTATTCTTAAAGAGCATATTTCTTATATTCCAGAATGTGAGAGTGCTTTCCTTTTATGGGGTCAGCATTGATTGTACATAAAATATGTGATAGAGGGTGCCTGGAAATGGTAATTAAAATTGTAGAGTTTCAAAAGTAAGCATTGATTATATTTCAGGGCCATACTAAAAGTTAAAGAGTAAACAACAGTCAGGCAGCTAGAATGCTTTTGCATCAGAACAAGGAAGAGACTTGAAATGATAATTCAAGTGCTACCTTTGTAACTGTTCTAGTGAAAAGTAGAACATTACAGGTTTAATTACTTTTAAGAGAAGAACTTACTTGATTTTCTCCTTTTCAACTTCCACTAGTGATTTTTTCACGATTAAAGCCTCAGTGAAGTACTTAACTGCTTCCTGTGAAACATGGTTTAGGTGCCCAAAGGGAACCCTCTAGTGCTAGACTTGTCTTGTAGGCAGGGAAGGGAGACCATGAGAGGTCTTGCTGCTTAAATGACAGAAGATGGCCTCAGATGATACACTAGTGGGGTATATCAATGCAGTGAGGATCAGAAGAAAGGCGTCTCTTCTAGACTATTTCCTTAAAGAAGAGAGTAAGCTTAGGGTTTTTTTCAATTGCACTAAGCCAGTAAAAGCTAAAGCTTATAGTGGATTAATACACAAAGTCCTACTTGTAGCACAGCTCCACAGTCTCCATTGCAAGGTTGTTGGCTTCCTCTAATTTTGTCCAGCTTGGGATGTCATCCTGACACCTCCCTCCTGACACAAGTAATGCAGAATCAATACATCTCACATAGCAGCCACGTCAGCTTGAAGCATGCACGATTGCTTGGTGCAGGTTAAGAGACAGGCACATCTAAGATGCACCTTTGGCTCGTCTGAATGTGCAATTATTGTGGCAGCTTGCAGTGTTAGTGTATCAAGGCAATGCAAATGAGGTTGAAAGCCACAATATTGAAGGCAGCCTAACTGTGTTGGAAATAAATCACAGTTACGATGGTGCTCTTATTTTTTAAAGGCAAAAGAGCAGTTTCTAGGGATTTGATGTTGCGCTTTTCTTTCTGCTTACAAATATCATTCCAGAAGCACTTTTCTATGCTGTATGCACAGATGTATCAAAACAACTTTCCCTGGAGCTGTAGGGTATTGCTAGAAGTTTTCACAACAATTGACATAAAACTAAATAAATCCAAAGCCCTTCCAGCGGGATGTGCAGCGTGTGGAAGCTGGTTTCTTCTGCGCGTCTTCAACCTTAAAGACACGAACCAGACAGTAACTAAACGGCTTAGAAAGAATTTTCTCCAAAGAGTAGGTTGTTCCACAGTTTGCCATCATTAAGAAGCATTTTGTATCAGCTCTTCTTAAAACCAGAGGATAGGGTACTTGGTTGACTCACTGCTGAGCTTGCGTGTCTCTTCCATAGATACTGAAGCTGCAGATCCTCTGTTCCGGTGATGGAGCATTCTTCTACCTTGTTCCCTTTGTTGGATGAAATGCTCTAGTGAGTTGAATAACACACGGTTTGGTTCACAACAGAAGTACATGCCATGCTTTGTGCCTTAGACTTTTAAATGGGGATTTACATGGCCTGCCTGAGGCAAGAAAGCAGAGAGACCAAGGTGCCACCAAAAGCTTCTGGGTTGCAGTATTTTTTGCCACCTCATTGCATAAAGAGCTTGTGTTGTGGACATCAGCTGCAGGAAAGGATTTGCCTGTCATATGTCTGTACATACTGTTCAATGCAGGCAAAGTATTATTTGTGTCTCATTTTGAAAGCCTGAAATTAAATAGATCAGCCAACCACAAAATCCATCAGTGTAAATCAACAGGACTTCAGCAGAATTTACACCACATCAGAAGGTAGCATGGGATGATGCAGTAATTCTTGTTACTAGTGCTGCACACTGCTAGAAGCAACACAAATGGTTTGAAAGAGATCTGCCCTGGTTATGTTTTGTTACTAGCAGATTATGTTTAATTAAATAAAAGTACGTGTTAGCTTTGGTATATTATGTACTTGTATAAAATGAAAAAAAAGTAAATTGTCCTCATGAGATGAACCCGTACATTCATTGTGAGACTTAAAGGGAAGTGACAAGCCTGTAAGTAGGTGAAAATTGAGAGTTCAAGTGTTTTCTAAGAAGCTGTACGCTTACGTGGCTTAACTGGTAGAGTGTTGTTGCTTTCAGGGCACAGCACTTTTGCTGCCGAAATCACACATGCTGTCAAAAAAGTCACAAAGTGCTTTTTGGCCGTTGGTAGCATGTAGGGAGAAATAATGTCTGATTGTTGATCTTGAATCACTGGATATCCACCCTGCAAAGGTTGCATCAGTAATTGAGAAGCACAGATAGGGTTGCATCTAATTCTTAGTGTACTACAGACAAGGTAGTTCCATGTTTTACAGAAAAGTGTACAAAGAAACTAAATTTTTACCACAAATGAAAATACTAACTGCCTTTAGAAATGAAGTTATTAATGGTCCTCGTATTTAGGTATTGGCTGCTGGCAGTCTCTGCCTGGCCTAGCAAGGCTTGGACATTAAATGTCCATAATAAGAATCAGATTAGCATTATGATCAGCATTAATCGACCAGGTAGGAGTAACAGGCTCTGTAGGGCCTCCTGCATACAGTTTTGCTTGTCTAGTGGTGGCACTAGCATGATTTGGAATGACCTTGGCTGTGAGGTATTTTCAAGTGCCAAGAGTTTGCTGCAGAAAAGCTAAATAAACCCAGTTAATATTACTGTGGCAACAAAGATGAGCATGGAGAACACGTGGTACTTGGCCTGATTGCGCACTGTCTGTCCTTGATCACTGGACTAGGAGACAGTGTCATCCCTGAAAAGGGAATGTGATGCCCTTAATGCAGTTATACCCCCTTCCTGTAACAGCAGCTGTGTGAGGGAAAAGTTTTTTATCACCTCCACATTTGCATCAAGAGGGCGATGTCCTGTTCTATAAGACTCGGTGACTGTGACCAAGCTTCTCAAAACCTGCCTTGCTGCAGGCAGGGTTTTATTTATTACTGGAGGAACTCTAACATCTCAAACGCGACTGCTCTGTTTCATTATTAAACAGCAGAGTTTTCAGCTTGGGTTTTAAACCTGGTGGTTTTAAGTCTGCAACTTCTCATCTGAAAGATGTGGTGAGTAGGGCTTCCAGCTTTCTGAATTAGTATTTAATGTGTGGGAAGTGTATGTCCCTATTGAAGTTTGTCTTCAGAAGCTTCTAATTAGTACAGAGTGATTTGATTTTTCAGGAGGTACCTTTTGGATTTCCTGAAATAACAAGACAACCATAGGAGTGATGCAGAGCAGGTATCACAGGTTACTGTCATCTTTGCAACTGTCAGAAGTGTTTTGGTGGTAAGTGAACCCATGCATTTGAATAAATAAATATTTTTTACTTAATTCATGGGGTTTGTGCCAAAAAGAGCTGTCAAGTTTGAGCTCTAATGACTGACTTTGTTTGTTTGTTTGCCGTGGCATGAGAATATTCAGAAAAACTGAGTGATGTTTTAAGCAACTTCCCTGCAGGATGTGGAGCCATTTAGGTGTTATTTTCTGTATAACTTTATACTACAAAGCAGGAGTGAGGAGACAGGAGAGCAAAGTGTAAAGTGGCTTCTCAGGGGGTAATGATATGGTATGCATTGCAGAGGAAAGCAGGCAAGTGTTTGAAATCACTGCAACCAGTCTAGGGTGTGTGAATAAAGACAAGAATTGCCCTATATCTGTTTTTCTGTCACAGCTGAAAGGCTGTTTGTGTTAGCTCACAGATAGTGTTTTATTTGGTAATGAAGTTTTTGTGATCCCAAATTCTGGGTGCAGAGGCAAGACCTTACAATTGATGGTTAAATTTCACAGAGAGCTCCTGAACAGTGCTGTGGAGGAGAACAGACTCTCAGCTCGAAAGGTTGGTGCTTGGTTTTGTGAAGCAATGACTGTGGCTGAAACGTGTTTGTGCCAGAAACTTCTGGACAGACTTACACATGCAACACTTCTGTCTTTTAATCTCCTTTCCAATGAGAAAAGCAGCATGTCGTTGGATTGTGGGAGGATTTATCTTCCTATTATCCTGGTTAATTTGGAGGCACCTTGAACCATCTTATCCCAGCAGATTTGCACTAACGAGAGATTTCTGGAGACTCAGGTCTTGAATTAGCGATGTATGAGGTGCTGGATGCAGCACTTCAAAATCTAAACCTATTGAGTGATGTTAGTCTCGAGGCTTGTCTGTGTGACCATGGTTTGGTTAGTGGGGTCCTGTGTGTGACTCTGGGCTCTGGCTTCCTTTGAAAGTAGTTTAGAAAAGCGAGGAAGGATTTCAGAGCAAAGCAGCAGATGTGATCCTTTGGCTGTGTGAATTCATTGTTGTTCTCTGGCACCGAGATCCTCTGTATCAGAAGTGAGGAATTACTAGTGCCAGATGTAGCAGGTAGAAACACAGAGACTTCTTGTTTCTGTCTGAAGTCACCTCACTGAGATTTCAGGCTGGTACGCTGGCAGCTGAGCAAAAGGGTGTTTATTCTGCATGCCTCTTGGAACAGTTTGGAATAGCTTTCAAACAAATCAGCGGCTTGTTCCCCAAAAAGCTAGTCAGAAACTTTTATTGCGTCTGTCAGTCATTTCTCTTGTTTTTATGGGTCAGCCCTGAAAAGCCAGTGCAATTAGAGCATCGTGCGTAGTCTGCAGGTGAGCTTTATGGCTCTGACAGTGGAATGCAGATTTTGCTTATAAAGTTCTAAATTATTATCTGTATACTTGTGAAGATCTTGTTTCTTTAGCAAAGCCACTTGCCTGGTCTTGAAATTAACAGAAGAGAGTCCTCCTTCCCTTCTTGCCTTTCCCATGTCCTCCAAAATGGCATAAATCACATCCTTTTCCTTCACTCTCCCAAAATGTAGGTTTCATTTCAATGAAAATTGTAAAATTGGAGGGAACCTCTTTTCCTCATCTTTCCTTTTGCAAAACAATTTCATGTAATTACAGTCTATTGCTGGGATTTGTTGATCCTTGCAGGATGAAGGGTGTGCAATTCCTTCTGCTTGTCCTCCCCTGGAAACCCACTTGCACGTTGCCTTTTTGTGTAGCGTATCTGCTGTAGCAGATACTTTCTCCCTGTTGCTGTTGGTAGGGCTCTTCAGCTGTCTGTTACCGTTGAAAGCTATAAAATGATGAAAGAGGAGGATAAGGAATAACAAACTGTTTTAACTTGCAGGGATGGTCAGACATGTTTGGTGTGTTGTGGGGAAGATGCTCTGGAAAGTGTAATGTGTTATCGCTGCTGTTTTAATAGAGCCATGGGAAGCCTGTTGCAGAAATAAAGACATTCCTTTTTAGTACTGACCCCTTTGGATATCATGTTCCCCAAGATCTGCATTTTCCAGTCTCTAACTTCCATTCCAGTTAAAGGTGTATTCCCCTTTTGGAGGGAGGAAGGGGATGACTGTAGTTGTAAGACAAAAGTGCCTGAATTTTGGCACTTACACAAACTTTTATTTCCTTTTTGGCTTTTAAGTCCCTTGTTTATGGAAATAGTTTTTCCTTGTAGTCTCCTTTTTCCTCTGGAAGATAAACCTGCAGATTAAGTAATGTTACCCAGGGGAGCTCTCATGATGGTTATTGGCTTCCTTTGAAATACTGAACTGTTCTCAGTTTCACAAACTGTAACGCTGGCAAGTAGGGATGTGGGGATATAAATTTGTGCAATAGTATCTATTCAACCACTGTTCAGAGCTGATTATTTTTAATTCCTCACACGTGGGTCTTAAGAAAAATAGTAAAATCTTTCCAGTTTGAAAGGGACTATGAAGAAATAGATGGTATTAGAGAGCAGCAGAACGTCAAGTGCTGTAGTTCCTCCCTGCACGGTTGCCACAGCAGCTTTGTAACACAGGTCAGATCTGTTGTTTCTTTTCAGCTACAAATATCCATCTGGGAACAAAAGCAACATGTAAGATTCATATATGTAGCTGGAAGTCCGAATGGTTATTTAAAATTTGAAATCACTTTCAGTGTATAATTTATGAATGTCTTTATTAGCTCAGAAAGAAGAACCTGTAAGAGCAAAGCAGATTGCTGATGCTGTGCTTTAACTTAGTTAAATGGAGTTTAGGTGAAAATAACCTGGAAGAAAAAAATAAATGATGTGCATGATTCAGTAATTCACAGTGACCATGCACTTACCTACTAGCATAGGTTTCATCTTGGGTGAAAAGGAAATTGCAGCTAATTTGTGACAGAAATCTGATTGTCGAGGTGAAGGAATGAATGACTTGGACAAGAAGGAATTCTTCATTCCAGGAATGTGTATTGCTCTTTTCAACTGCATTTTTTGTTCACTTGTGTTCTGCTGCTTCACCCTTTTAAAAATCCCCGTTTGAGTGGGCTTTACCTCCTGGAAGAGATTTTCTTCTCCATAAAATAAATTGCATCTGACTTACGGGGGTTTCTCACTCTTAACAGTTCCTTCTACCAAACAGGCCCTTATCATGTTTTTCTCCTATGGGATAAAGCATTCACGAAGGTTAAATATGACTGTTTGGACCATTGTTTTTGTCCTAATTCAAAAGTTGACATAAGGTTGAACATTCTTTCACTGTTCTGGTCTGTTTGCCTTTGTCTCCATTGCGGTGTTCCTGTTGTGCAGTTGTAAATTAGCATGTTGCATCATGTTTGCAGATACAACTTTAATGAGAATTCTTATATCAGTGGGGTTGTCCAACAGAAAATAAATGGATTGCTCTGAGGTAGTTCAAAGGAGAGAAGAGCACTTTATGGAACCTGGGATCACAAGTTACTTTTAAATATCTTTAATCAGGTACTTTAAAAAAGCAGTTAGGATAAAAAGATGTTGAATGATCTGTTTCACCGAAATCTTTCTTTTGAATTACAGATCACCTTCTCTAAGCTTCCATGGTCTAAATGTGTAACGTGTGTGGTATCTTATGTCCCCCAATAATTAAGGGAGAGGGGGAGAATCAAAGAAGAAAATCTGGTTTACTCAGCCATGGAGAAGAGAACATTTGTATGATGCCCCAAGCCTCCCTTTGGAAGGCTTTGTGTTAACGTGGGTTTGAGGAAGAGAAGAACCAGTGACTTAACCTTGGGTTAAAAAACACTTGCCCTGAAAGAAAACTCAGTCGATGCTATCAGCTGTATTACACTTACAGTCTCTCCAGATGTTTGTGGAAATGTAAGTGGATTTCAGTATCCTTAGGAAACGTGTGGTTGATGGAATCAGCTAGATTCAGGGATGGGCATGTGTCTTTCTACAGCCTGTTTTAGAACTTGATTAATAGCTTTCTTGCCTCCTGTCCTTGCTGTCATTAAAACTTCTGAAATTGTTGGGAAGCAAATGGCAACTTTTGTTTGAACTTTATTCTTCTGATGCTGAATATGAAGTTTTAAATCTACATTTCAGCACTGCACTGCAGCGTACAGGTTGGTCAGCAACGGTTCTGAACTTGTCAGAAACAAATGTGAATTAAATCTACTTTTTTTTTTTCCCTTGAATCTTGCAGTTTTGTTTCTGCTCACGTGGGTTCTGTCATACCAATTGCTGCGTAGTAAGTTATTACTAGAAGTTATGTGGTAGTGGTGATTATTTCAGAGATAGGGTGATCTAGAAGAGACAGCTTGCGCAGGAAAAGCAGTCAGTCATATTAACAAAACTGGCAATAAATGCCACAAAACATCATCATCATTTTATACCCCTTTTGGTCATGCTGTTGAGCTAGATGAACTATGTCCTTGTTTGTGTTTCAGAGAAGAAATCTGAAATATAGTCACTTCAGGGGAAAATGCAAGTGCCTTGATTTATTGATGTTATTTTATCAATTTTGCACAGGTTTTGCGGGGAGAAGGGAAGGAAGGAAGATTAGCAATTTCAGATGAGGATAGGCAGAAATGTTCACAAATGCCTGTCACACCCCAAAAGCAGTAATCAAATTACTGCCGCGAAGCAAAATGATATAATTGATTATGAAACTTGAAATCAGTGCCTGGAGCATTGGAAAAGCTGATAGTGTGAGCCAGTGTATTTAAAAAGAAGAGTGTGTTCAAGTCTATTAAATATGTTTTTAAGGAGAAGCAATCTTCTGCAGAAGGATACGGTATCAGTAATTTACGGGCACGAACAAACTGCTACATCAGTGATTTATAGTGTCAGGTGGGGCTATTAACATGACTAGAGTTCAGAGTTTAATTCACTTTCCTCTTTAAGAGAGGAGAATTATCTGCTGTGAAGACTCACATGAGTTGTGTGTGAGGACCCTTGTGGGTTAAGCTGGGGGGACCATTTTGAAGCAGTCAGAGAGACAATGGGCACTGCATGTTCCTGTTTCTCAGACAAATGGTATCCATGATCATATTTTTATTTATCTTTTTTAATTCCTTAAGGGAAGAAACTACTAACAAAAGTACTGATGTAACTGGGTGACTTATTCCAATATTGTGAATCTGTCACCAGCTCTCCTTTTACATGCACCCCCATAGCAAAAACCCCAGAATTTGTGTGGGATGAGCACTTTTCTTTAAAACAATAGGAGGTAGAATAAATTGTAATGATGTTGTCGGAGTAGGATTTCTAGTGTCATTTGTATGTTTCAGTTGTTGTAGAGGACGCTGTTTTGAGTTGAATATCAACTGGTTAAGATACCAGTTCCTGACAAAATCAATTCCAGTCAGTAGGCACCTTTTCCCTTAGATCTCTGAGTTCACACGTCTCTGCAGTCTCTGAAAGTAATTGATATTACCACAGTATTTTAGAAACATTTATCAATATGAGAAACCCAACTCAGCAAAACCTAGATGGAAGCAATTCATAAAGTTCATAGAAGACAGGTAGGATGGAGGTTAGCAACTGAGATGGTGATAGAGGTGCAAGTCACAATTCTGTGGCTGCAGTCCATCATGGGAACAGGAGGACAAAGTTGCTGGTCACACTGCATTGAAGCAGCATTGACTTGGAGTCCCCGTAGATCACATCTCTCTGGGCAGAGCAAGCAGGAGCAGGTCTGGCTCTGTCTGGGCTGTACCCAGTGCATGCACTGGGTGAGGAAGAGGAGGCACAATATGGGCTGGTGGCAGGAGGTGTAGAAGGTGCTGACTGAACCTGCGTGGGAACTTCTGCCTGACTGCAAAGCCAGCTCTGGCTGCTGCACAGGTTAGTCCCTGCAGGGCTGCAGTTGGCTTGTTGTGACCTAGCACTGTTGCCCATCTCCTGGTCCATGACTTGACAGAGCTGTTGTGTATCGTGACCTATGCTGGAAAATAAGATACTGGAGCTTTAGGATAAAAATTTTGTCTGTTAAAGATATTTAAGTATTTGCTTCCTAATCTCTGAGAACCATTCTGTTGGCACAGATTTGAAGTCATTTGACTTCCTAAGTCAGAAGAAGAAAAAAGTAACCCAAAAAGGAAAGAGCTGCTCCATTCTCAGTATCAAATGACTTACTGTGAAGATGCTAAAACCTCCTGGAAGTCTTCTTGTAACTGTTATGGTATTCTCTGTCCTTATTTGTATGGTTTGTCACAACTGCTGAAGTACTGCTTGCGTGAAGACCCCAGGAGTTAGGCATGGCCTCATTACCCTCCTTTATGGATGAGAACTAAAGCCCAGAGAAAATTCCGGTTTTCAGGCTTGTGGAAGCCAGAGGCTCCAGGGGAAGGGAACTTATCACCCCAGAAGCCAGAGTAGAGTAGGTAAAAAATGAGAGTCTCATTGCTTCCTTCATTAGGAAGTCTGTTCGCAGTCCCAAGCCCCAGTGACTTTAGACATTTGTCTCCCATTTCTCTAAATCTGCTTTCTGAACACAGTTTCTTTTCCCTGTTTGCCCTGCAGAGCTGTTGCTTGCTATCTCGGGCATCCTCTTTCTCAGTTTTCAATTACTCTCTCCCCACTCATCTCAGTCTGTTCCTCTGGCTCGCACAGAGCTCTCCCGACAACTCTCATCTGTGGGAGGGAAGTGTGATTTAATGGGGAGGAAAGAGGAGCCAAGTGTTTATGCCTGTGAGTGATATTTGAGCTGTAGCTTTATTGCCATATACACCTCACCTTGCTTAAAACTTGCTCCAGCATCTCAGGAGATGCCTCGCATCTCTTGCAGCTTGCTTTACGCTTTTCTGGACTAATTCCTTGGCTTCGTCTTCAACTGCTATGGGTAAAACTTTAGGCAGACGCAGTGCTCTTGCTCTGACCTTCAGTATTGCTCCCACAGCTCATATGAAATGCCATACAAACCTTCATGCAATTTTCCATGGCTGCTGTAGGCACTGTAGGCAAAGTGTCTTATTAATGGAGGAGCCACGGGGGATTCTGATTGCGCTGTTGCTTCTGATCGTCACACTGGCTTAAAGAAAGGTTTTATGTTTGAGGTAGTCTGGCTATATCTCCCCATGCATTTCACTTGGGTATAAAATAATCCACACCTAGATGCTTTTCTATTATCAAAGTGGTTTAGGCGAGTTTGGTATTAAAAGCTCTCTGTGTAAGATTGGTCTTGGGGAGTGATTTGTGAGGCAGAAACCTTACTGGGAGCTGGAGGGGGAACTGAGGCTGCAAAGGGAAGGGGCTACAGAAGATGTGGGGAACTGGGTGTTAGAAAAGGAATTCTTGCTGGGAGTCTGGGAGGGAACGTACATCAAGAATGAGTTTGAATGGAAGTCAAAGTACTGGTCTGGGTGTCTGGTAAGAACTGTGTGTACTAGGTGGGTTGGACATCTGCTGGCAAATGGAGAGGTGGAAACCTGGTATTGTGACAAGCAAATAGTTGGGCTTTGTGTGGAAGCGGGGGAAGAAACTAAAACGATTCTTCTGATCTCACTGCTTGGTTTCAACACAGCCAGAGTGATTGCAAGTTTCAGAGAACATTTTCCCCAAGATGAAGTTTCATCTGGCATAAAAGCTAGCATTTGACATCTTTTTTGTGTAATGACTATATTAACAAAAGAAGGCCTTGCTGTTGGCTGCCTTTGTAAAACAACTCCAGTGCAGCTCTTCATTCTCTTACCTCTTGTGTGCGACTTTAAGTCAGCTCAAAACTCCCACTGGAATGCAAGCAGGTCAGCTTGTGCGCACACACAGGATATTAGAAAGTACTTCACGTGGCTTGACAAAGGCTCTTTGCAGTTGTTCATTTCTGTTCTAATACACTGATGTTTGCTGCACTGCAGCATTTCACATTCCTATCCCATAAGCAGTGAGAGAAGTATCACACGTGGCTCCAACTGCTCAGGCATCCAACCTGAGATGCTGCAGTACAGTCTATAAAGCCTACATTTATTAGTAGTTCCTTTGTAATTCATGTTAAGTTTTACTTCTTGTTGCAAACGCTGACTTCAGCTGCTTGCTGACGGCTAAATATTCTTACAGCACAGAAAACTGACCTTGCTGGCTTGGAAGGTAAAGAGTCTGTGTGTTGACCTGTCCTAATGTTTCTGGTTTCCCTGATGTGACAATGGTTTTCCTCAGGCTGCTGTTTGGTTTCAAAGTTGTATTATAATTCTATCGTTTTCTAAAGTACCAAAACACAGACTTACCTGTGCTCTCCCTTTTCCCTGTGGGATACATCCACAGTTAGTTAAACCTCACACATTTATGGAAAGTCTGTATCACCTCTTTAAGGCTGAAGTTCACATCTTTTCTCCAGTGCTCAGAGCCCCTGATGGGAAGGCTGGTTTAAATAAAATAGTCTTTTATTTAAGTAATTTAAGTAAAAGTGCTGAATAATTTAAATAGCCATCTGAATTTCTTCTGTGTCTGAAAAGAGTGCAATGGGTAGGGCAGAACTGTATATAGAAGGAGCTCATCTGTATTTTAAGCCATTCCACCAATATAGCCTGGTGGGGTATGCATGTGGGAGGAGATTTCTAAATAAGAAACTGTGATGTGAGGAATCCTTGGAGCCATGAGGACTGTGTAAATGTTTTCTCTTTAAAAGAGAAATAATCTGCTTTCTTTACTGAGAAAACTCACTTTGCTTATGACTATATGAACTGTGACTGGAGACGAAGCAAAGGGATGGGATTTTCATTCTGCAGCCAAAAGAAAACCCCAAAAACAACTCCCAAAAGAATATTTCTGTACTGTTTTGATTTGTTTTATAATCATTTTATCCTTATCTTGTAGCCATCATTCAGATCCAGCTGACTACAGGTGTGGGGAACCACAGAAATTTGGAACAGAGCATAAATAGCAGAATTAACATTTGTTTCATTACTGTGAACATAGTCTGGATAGATGAGAAAAAGAATGTGGGATAAGTGCTAGGCACTGGCTTCGTTATAATGTACATTTTATTAATAAATATTCTTGGAAATTACTTTTTCCTTAGCACCTTTCTGTAAACTGCTGCTGATGCTGTGGGGGTCATATTTCCTACTGGTATAAATTGGCGTAGCTGAATTAAAAGCATGATGATTTTCCACCTGCCTTGGAAGCTGCTCTAGTTGGACGAGGAAAAGTTATCTCTCTTTGTCAGACCGAAATGCAGAACTGGGATTTGCTCTTCTCTGCATATCACTGTGACAGATAACAGGCCTCTAATTTGGTGGAGAAAGGCATATGAATAACCAACAGCTTGAAATGAAGGCTGGTCAAATTAAAATTACAAGTTACACACTTTGCTGGATAGTGAAAGACAGTGGATAGATAAGACCAAACTGCTGGGTTGATGGTGCCTTTCCTTTCTTTTGACATTTTCAGATCATGACAGAATGCCTTTCTGGGAGACTTTTGGTTGGACTGAAGCTATGGGCTTAATACAGAGGTAACTGTGGGAAACTGGCTTGTGTGACATGATCAGATTTGTTCTGGTTTTAAAAATCTCAGTTGTCCAGTGCTAGTTACCTTGCTGATGATGGTGTAATATTGCAGTCCCTTTGAAAAGCAGTGAGGTGAGTGTCTTTCTGAGATGAGTTACACAGTCCTTTAAAAATTTCATTTCAGAGTATAAGAGAAATCTTGGTTTTGTGAAAATGATGCTGTATTTGTATTACAGCTAAATTGAGAATTATTCATTAAATTGAGAGTTATTCATATTCATTTTTTTTTTGGTGATGAATGGGAAATATTTTGTATTCACTGGCTGCCAAAGGGGGACTTTTCTGAGTGATTGCTCAGCAGATTTTAACAGATGCGATTTTGTAAACTCATCACAACACATTTTAAGGGAAAAGTATGACTGAGAAACTAGGTTAAAAAAGCAAGAGAGAGATCTGGGTTAGTATGAATGTGATGGTGATTTGTGTCCCAGTGTCCCATTCCATCTCTGAATGAAGACTACTGAAGTCGTAGGAAAGTTGTGTTGGCATCTGCCTCTTCTGATGTGGATGAGTGAATGTTCTTTGCTGTAGCTGGTGTTTGTTGAGATGGCCGGAAGTGCCTATGACAGATGCTTCTGCAGAAAGGAGGCATTGCAGGGTGTGTGCTCCACATATGGTTTGCTTAAAGACATCATTTCGGGTAATTGCTCTTGGTTTGTTTCTGAAGAATTCAAAATGTTCTTCTAGAAAAACTTGGTAACAAATTGTTCCTGATGGGAAGCCAAATTTTGAAGGGAGCTCTGTTTCCTCGCTGTGAAGCCATTAGCGCTTGTTATTAATTAATTAATTTATTTATTTTTATTTGTGTGCTTTTCAGCTGTGCTGAGTCAATCATCTTCATATGGTGGAGAAAAGAGGATCTTGGTAGTTTTTTTTATAAAGCTAGCAGCCCCGCTTGTGCACATGGACTGAAAATGTGGCCCTCCTGCAGCCCTGGGCAAAACTCAAAAACCTCACACAGGGTCTACTATTACCTGTTGTTTTTACTCATTGTGCAGGCAGACCACTCACTAGGAGAATATATGTCTGGGAAGGGACCCCCTGGGTCACTGGGTCCGTTTTCCTGCCATCATAAGCAATCACATCCTATAAGCCCTTTCATTAACTGATCAAACTCCATTTTCAAAGTACAAACACTTTTTGCCCCCTCTACTCGGACTGGAAAACTGGTATAGAACCTCATTGTCTGATTTCTAGCATGTATTTATTCACAGCTGGTTTGCACCCCTTGTTTTTATACCAGCACTGCCCTTCAGCGTAAATAGACTTTTGCCTCCTGAGTGTTTACTTTTATGGTGTGTCCATAAGCAGAAGCTAAAACCCTTCCCAGCTTTCCTTTGGTTAGGCCAGCAATGATCATCCTCTTAGTCCTTTCCATCGACCCCAGAGATAAAACTGAAATTACCTGCATGAGAAATTCTTCTCAGCGGTTGCTAATGCTGTAGAGAGAAAAAGCTAGAGGAAACTGTAAAGGATAGCTAACCTGAGAATCTTTTTAAACTTGTTTCATGGTATTTTTAAAGCATGTCATAAGTTTTTTGTTGAAGCTATGGCTGCTGCTAACTTTAAAGCTCAACAATACAAGGGCTATGGGTTTTTTTCATCCTAGGGTTCCTTGAGGAAAAAAGTCAGAAGAGAGAACTGGGAATGTAATTCTCATGTAGTAGAAGTAATTTGGGGGGAGAGGGTTGTATTGTGGAAAATACCACTGGATATGCTGGTGTGAGATGTTCTAGTAGTACTTGTGCATTGCTCCTTGTGAACTAGGTTTCTCGTATTTTGGTGTGATCCGGAAAAGTCTGTGCTGCCTCTTTATAACCTCTGTTAAAGAACTTGACACTTTAAAGGAGGGAGCTGTCCTGCAGATACGCTGTAGCTTCGTATTTCTTTGCTTTGATCAATGAGAAATCAAATCTCAGGCCACAACTTGTTTTAGGGAAATATTTGTGTTCTGTTACATTTATCCCGGGTCAAGCAGTATTTGTGACTGAAATGTTTAGCTCAAAGAACCTTTGGGCTAGTCAGGTCCAGCTGTTCTTAACTTGGTTTTGTACATATTGAATGTTCTTGTATGTCTTGTTAAGTTCTCATCTGTACAAAAAGTGGTAAATACTTAGGGTGATTAATGTTGATGATTAATATATCCATTTAAATGCTATGTGGTAGGTTGCCTAACACGGAAGTTGGCCCTGTACTTTCAATCTGAAACTTTTAATACTAGAGAAATACAAATTTCTCTTGCTGAGAAGTCAGAAGACATTTTACGTGAAAAACTGTTGGAAGAATTAGATAAAAAGCCCTGCGAACATGGAGAGGGGAAGAAGTATTACATTTTGTATTTAAGCTCAAGCCACTACGTTTGATTGCAGGGAGACGTTTGAAAATAGCTATCCTGGAGCTCTGAAGGATTCTTCAACCTGCTGATACGAGCTCTGGGAGCTGGGCTGTAAACTCCTTGAAATCCGAACAGATGTTTTGGTGTATAGCTTCAAAGCTCTGAAAGGCTGTTTTCCCCCCATGCCTTTCTATGCGAGGAGACTTTTAAGAGCTGCTGAATAAATTTTATTATCTTTTCTATAAAAGCACTATCCACATGGAAGAGGCAGGCTTTGAACAGTCATGGTCTCAGAAGTGAAACACTAACAACATAATGCAGGCCGAATTGAAGAAAAATGAAATAGAGGTGGGAGAGATGCGTGTCAGCCTTTTTAGAACCCAGAGGAGTGAGAGTTTTGAGATGCTTCAATAGCTTCTTCATGAAGATAAGTAAACACAAGGGAGGTATATTGGCTTCAGCTCTGCTACATTAGATAGAAGAATTCTTCATGTTGGGGAAGAATATAGATGAATAATAATCCAGATGTTAGTCATGTTGTTTTATGTACACTCAGAAATGTATCTGACAGTGATGAGAGTGGGTTGAGAATCTGCAGAGTTTTGAATGGGGAGAAAAATGTCTGGAAAAGGGAGTAAAATTTAACTTATCCTCTATGCTTTCACCCCCTTCCCACATGCTATTGGTCTGTTGGTACTGGTGGCTCTGCTGTGCTGGTGCTGTAGAAATGCACTGGAAACTATAATCCCTGCTTATAGGAATTTATCAAACTTTAAAATGAGAAGATAAAGGGAAACCTCTAGAAATAAGTGACAGTGGGACGTAAGAAATGAGATCCAATTCAGTTGAATTAGCATATTTTCAACCTGGAAGTCAAGGGTGCTTTTCAACACCTATCGCCTTCTGTTTCTAGAACAAGCAAAACAGTAGTATCTCACTGTTACATTATTACAGGTTCGTTAACAGTTCTGCTTTGTTTTATAGTTTATGGGGGAAAAGAAACAAACAACATACTTTGAAATTTGTGTAGTTCTTTTGTTAAAAATGTGTTTGTATTTTTCCACAAGCAGGAGTAGGCCAAATAGTATTAGGAGGGCTCTGTGCAAGAGTCTTCTTATACCTTCCTTATTGCAATTTGGAGCATTTGCTCCCCTCCAGGCTTTTGTTTGTTTTGTGTCACTGCAGTGAATTGAGAGTAGGTAGAGGGGGAAAAGAAGAAATATTCTTATCATGAAGATTTTTCAGGTTGAAGATCTGAACCAGGTGTGGAGCTGCTTTGATTTTATGGTGCTTTTTTTTTCTCTCCCAAAGGGGAATGCACCCTTCAATCACACAACTGTCAGTAACTCTGGCCCATTTTTAAACTATTAAAGGCAGGATGGAGTTTATTTGTAAGGTCAAGATCCACTTATAAGTAATAGCACTTCCCAGGGGGAAAACACTAACACAGTTCGTGAAAGTTATTTTACTTGATGGTCAAATAAACTTGATAACACATAAAGAATAGGGCACCTGGCTGTGATGTGACACATGCAGCAGCATTTAGGGAGGAGGCTTTGTTGTTTTGTATGAATGTACTGATGGATTTTCATGAGGATCTTTGACTTTTGAAATCTCAGCTTTGGTATTCTAAAAGACAAGGAAATGAAAGTGTAGGGCAACAGAACAAACCCTAACCAGCTCCAAAAGTATAGGAAGCATGGCAGCAGATCTATCAGCTCAGGGAAGATACAACCCTTCAAATTGCCAGAGCCTCTTTAGCAGCTACTTTGCATTGTGGGTTTATCTGGCAGAAGGAAAATGACAGGGTTGCCAGCCTGCCTAATGATCTTCATCTAACATTTACCTTATTGAAAGGGGAATAATTCTGTGAAATTAACATCCTAGCATATTTGCTGTCCAGCTAGCTGATGAATTAAATAGCCTGAAGAAAATGTTTTATGACTCGTTTATCCATAAAAATAGCTGATTTTTTTTCAGGCAAAAAGGAATGACTTTTCAGTAGTTGTGTGTTGCAGTGCCTTACACCCCTTGTCTGTGAAACAAACAAAAAGTGTACATATTTGTATATAAAAATGACAACTTTAATAAAGGATGTGTGTCTTTGGGAAGTAGGGGAGCACACGGACAGAGACTGCTGTCGGAGTGACCCTGGCTCGTGCAAGCACTGCTGCCATGCTGCATGGCGTGTGCCTCCTGCTTGGAGGAAGCACAGACCGTTAACGACAGCCTACAAGCGTGTGACACTCAGATCACTCCATCAATCATATGTGGCACCTCGTGCCAGCCCAGCCAGCTGTCCTCTTCCATCAGTGTCCCAAAGTGCCGCACCAAAGGCTGTAGGTGCCAGCTGCCGTCCTCAAATAACCACTGGACCTGCCCCAGGATGTGTGTGTTTACGGGACCTGTTTAGATTGAGTTTTCTGCCTTGACAGTCCCTTTTGAGTTTCAGTTTAGAAAAGGAGAATAAACAAATTATAGGCTAATGAAGAAAACAGCACATCTATAACAAGAATTCCGAGCCTGGGGCTTTACAGTTATGTGATGTAGACATCACCGTAAGTGCCTGTGACAGCAGGAGAGGTTGCTGAGGAAGCAGTTGACTCATTGTGCTTGGTCTGACCAAAACTTGTAATGCCAGAAGTGAAGTCTGTGGTTCACAGATCCACCAACCCACTGAATTTTATATTGCTTCTGTTACTATATGTTGGGTGTGCCAAAAAGAGCAAGAAGGGGAAGACTCAATTTTGTGAGAAAAGAAATTATGAACATGCTCATTAAAATGTTTCATGAGCAAATTTGCTTTCTTTTGGTCATTTCCAGTGTGAAAGAGAAGTGCACTGTAGGCAGATATAGAGAGTGTGTCTGTGAGTTCTAGCTGAGGTGCTGATTCTGCCACACACCCTGAAAGCCTCCATGTACGGAACATCTACCATAAAGCAATGAACCAGTGGTTTTCAGATCCATGGGCAGGGACACTTTTGCATCCTTAAGTCTTGATGACTGCAGAGCTTCAGAGCTTGACCTGAGGAGCTTGCAGGCACAAGAGGCTTGGGCAAGAAGAAGATATGGGCAGTCAGGCTTTTAGAGTCGAAACCTGTGTTTCAAGACAAAAAGTTTGTTCTTCTTCTGTCAGACTGATAATGCAGTAGGTGATATAAACTGTTTCCACAAAAAGGGTCTACTGCTGTTCTGGATTTCAGTGGTTCCAAGTGCTGCAGATTGCCCTTGCGTATCTATATCAAGTTTTTCTTTGCTATTTTCATTACTAGATCATTGTCCTCACTTGATGCTTTCTAGACTGCTCTTTCTTCTCCTCCAGCATGAATGAGTTTTCTGTTACTTGCTTGCTGAATGCCATCGCTTGTAATTTTCCAGGTTGAAAAAAATGAAGCTGCTTTTGGGGGAAAATCAAAAAAAAATAATGGAACATCCGCAGGTTGAAATGGGCCCTGAGCACAGCTGATGGCACAGGGCCTTTAATTTACTAAACATCAGTGGTTTGATGGCAATTCAACATGACTGGTGATTGCCTGCATCGTGTTACCGCTATGGCTGAAAAGGCTGTTTACCTTTGGAAGATAGAAAGCTCAGCTGAGCAACGCACAGACCAATCTCCTGTGACCTGCTAATAATTTCTTTTTCCCGAAAGATTCCCAGGTTGCTGAGGAGCATAAACCCCTGGGAAAAAACCTCTCTTCATGCATGTGCTTGTTTATGTATCAGTTGCAAGTAGTTTTCAAACCAGAAAAATGGCGTTTGGGGCTAAATTTGCAATAGAACACTTTATGTTGGAAGTTTTCTTTGGTTCAAAGTGATTCTTACTCTGGCTGATAGAAAACATTTGTTTTTCAAGAGATTTCTCTCACATTTATCATCCCAACTCGACCCATTGCTGAAATGTTTCTCTCTATTTCTCATGGTTGTTGAGGGACTACTTAGAAGTGTGAGTGGCCCTGTGCAAGTTGGAGAGCAACAGTTGAGAAAGGGAAAAAGCCATCTGGTTCTCATTAACTTGCTGAAATGATCAGAACACTTTCTAAGAGAGACTGCGCTGTGTGTAGAGAAAGCAGAGGCTGGGGCTCTTCCCTTTATTCTAACAGCTTGGTGTGAGTGGTGCAAACTCACCTGCCAAAGAACGATCATGTTTCTAAAAATGAATTTGGGGTCCAAGGTCCTTGGATAACATCAGCCTTGGCAGTCTTTTATCCATAGACTGCATTGCAGGCAGTGGTGGTGATAGCTTCCTCCCACTGCTATGCTAGTGATCATGGAGGGAACAGTGTTTTTGTGTTAAAGAGACAGCAAGGATTGTGCATGCTCTTTGAAGAAAGAAGTTAATTTTAAGATAAAAACCCCATGGTTTTTAGAGATGCATATCTGCAAGTAGTACAGCTACACTGAGATGCACATAGAGTAAGGTTTGGTTATGGCTGGAGCGGCAGCCCCAAAATGGGAGGCTTTGTAGCTTATCAGGAATGACTATATTTCTGATATGCTGCCTTCCATTTAATATCTGGCCTTTAGGCCTTGTCTTCTGGCCTTTTGTGAGTATGGAGCAAGATTTGTTTAAATACTTGTGTGTGTATTCTCATTTGTGGCCTGAGCAGCTTCCAGGCTCCTGCAGTCTTATGTAGCCCATCTGCTGCTGGTGCAAGCATTAATGTACATGACTTGCATTGCGCTTGCTGCTGGTGGTGAATCTATCAAAGAGATTACTAGCTTGCTAAAGATGATTTTATAGACTTTGCAGCTGGTTTGTTTAAAACTAGATTACTGTCACATTTAGAAACATTTAGCACCATTGGACCAATGAGGAATAATAATTTAAAGAGGCTGACTAGATCTAATCAGTTTATGGGAGATGAGACTTAATCAAACATAAGAGGTTGAGAAGGCTGATCAAGATAATGAATTTGAATATGTAATACAGGGCCTGCCTGAACCGTAGCACATCTTCTCTGGCCATAGTTTGTTCATAATAATGAAGCATTTGCAAAAGTTACTGAGTTGATAGGAATAAAATCCTTTGTGGGAGGAACCTTGGCAGGGGAGGAAGGAAATTACCTGAACCGAAACTCAAAGTAGAAATTGCATGAGATTTCTTTCAGTATGAGAATTCAAAGAGTTAATTTTCAAGCCATTTTCAGAATATGTAAGGGAAGAGGATTGGGAAGTTACCTTGAAGACAAAAGATACCGTTGTGAGCTGCACATTGAAGCAGGTCTCTGGATGGCTGCTCTGGATGTAGACCTCCAGCATGTACTTACCGGATAGCCCCGGGCAGGCATTTTAACTACCCTGGCCCTCAGTTCCTCATCTGTAAAGTGGATGTGCTAAACCCTTCCTACTCTTTTTATGTGTATTTTCTGTGTTATTATTACAGCTAGAGAAGTGTTGACTTTATGAAGAAAGGCCAACTGAGGTAGATGCTGTGCCAATGTACACTACAAGAGTCTCTGCCCTGATACGACCAGTTTTAAATAGACTGCATTATATTGCTTCTGCCTTTAACTCGCTCCCTCCAAGACGAGAAACCACACATGCCCCCAGCACCCCCATTTTTTAATCTTAGTCAAGGGTGGGGATAGCACTGAGATCAGAGTTTGTGTGATGAGTAATCTCTTTCATAATTTATAAGTTCAGGATGCTTTAAGTGAACAAAATAGTAACTATATAAGCTCATGATTTGAAATCCATGCTTGTGTAGTAGGAGCCTGACCCATCTCTTCATGTTTTCAGTGTGAGCAGAATTCTGCCTGTTTTCTTCAGCAAAGGCAGCAGTGGTAAAGATGGTTCTGTTTCAGCTGAATTAATTATGAGAGATGCTGCTCTTTGCCCACCTCCTTCTGGCAGTGCTGGCAGAGCTCTGCTGGGCTTTGGAGGGACTTGGGTCTCACACCTCTTTTTAAAGAGAAGCTAATGCGACAACAGAAGGACCAAGCCCTGGGAGGTCCTTTTAAAAAATTCAGAATTTGGGGTGCCCCAAGATGGTTTTGCCCCTCTGCAAACCCTCTTTCAGCTGAAGCAGCTAGTGTGGAAAGAAAAGGTGACTCCTTTCTTCTGCCTCATTCAGGTCAGGTCCTTCACTCTGCTAGAAGATGGGATAAACTCTATTAACTGTTGACACCAAGGTCTGCTATGAAAGACAAATATGCCATAGGAGCGTGATGAGTGGAATTGGGTTGGGATAAGGATTTTTAATCAGCATCAGGCCTGACAGTGAACTAACACCAGAACCAGCTGAATGATTGAGAGTCCTGAAACGGTGAAATATTCAGTGAATGCAATCATTTCTGTAATGCTGTATCAATTGCTGAGGCTGTGGCTTTGCTCTCTTCTCTCAACCAAGACCAGAACTGCCTTGTTCTATTCGGGCTTTTTGATATGGTTTTGACATAGTGCTCAGTAATGATGTGACTGCACGGTGACTTTCTTTAAACCCCTGTGCCTGCATGACAGGCTTGGCTGCTGAAAAAAAACAGGAGTTATAGATGTTTATTTGGCTTTACTCTGATGAAGTCTCTTTGTTTTGCATATTTCTATCCAAGTTGACCGTGATCACTGAATCATGAAGGGAGATACAGCATCCCTGCCTTCTACCTGCAGGTTTGAGATGCAGAGATCCATGGTCAGATTAGGTGCACCGAGGTGTTCGCAGTAAAACCAAACTTAGCTTAGCTTTAGCTTAGCCTTTACAAACCTCAATTTTGATACCTGCGTGAATTTGTGCTTTAAAGAACTTCCACCAAGATAGCAAGTGACCTTATCACTTGCTATGTAGGATGAGAAGGACTCACTGTTGGATGCAGTTCAGCTGCGGGGTTTTGAGCTAATACTAGATTTCTCCTTTTGGGAGAATGTTTTTGCTGTACTTCCTGCATTGACTAGTCATTATTGATAGGTCGATCTTCCCCCAGCTCCCTCTTTGACTTTTTGGGAAGGTCATATACGTGGGATTTACAGCTTTTTCTTGTATATGGTGACTGTTACAGCAAAGATGAATGGGAAGAGAAGCTCTTGTATGTTCTTCTGCCTGGAAACTTATTCAAGGTTAGAGATCTTGGGTGACTTTTATTGTTACCTTTCCTGACAACAGCCTCTCAATATGAAATATAAACTAAAATATAAACCCTCGGAACAGTGGCAGCTAATGAGATAGAACTGAAAGGACTGGCATGGAGATAGAAATTCCTTATTGTTTATAGTATTTGTCTGTTTAAAGCCCACTACCCTCTTGAGAGCCTGGCTTACTTAAAGAAGAATTGCTATGCTCTGAGAGAAGCTTCTGATATTGTAGCATTGTTACAGAAACATGTTGTGAAACCAGCTGCCATGAAATTGAATTACAGGTGTTGTATTCTTCACTGCTTAAATTGCTCTATTATATCACAGGCCTCATCGTTTTGTTTTGAACAAATAACTGCAATTCAGTGGGAGCCTAAAAGATGACAGTATAAGCAGTCAGGGGTTGTTTAAGACTTCTCTAATGATGGAAAATTGTTCTCATCCGTCTAGAGTGCGTCGTCTTTGCCAAAATGCATGTGCAGTGAATGGAAAAGGAAAACTGTTTCCTCATGGCATCTTTGTCTTAAGTTTGTTTTTATATTTTTCAATGTGTGAAACAATCCCCAGTAGGTTTTTGAGTGGTCAAAGCAATATGGTCATTCATACTTAACTTTGACACTGCTCCGACACATGAAATTATGGCACTGGATATAGTCAGATATTTCACTTCCTTCACTTTCAATTTGCTGGAATTAAGTAGATGTCTGCTTAACCTAAAACTTTCCAGGTTTTCATGGAATAAGGTTTTAAAACATCCTTTGGGAAATACTTCAAAGTAACTCTCAGTGCAGAAAGCAGTTATTGTTTTAGGACAGAATTTACAAATATTTTGTTTAGGTTTAGATTCCTAATTGCTACTCTGCGTGTGCCCACCCTGTGCCCACCATTCCTGCCCACCTTG
Source organism: Nestor notabilis (assembly GCF_000696875.1). Taxonomy (NCBI): domain Eukaryota; kingdom Metazoa; phylum Chordata; class Aves; order Psittaciformes; family Psittacidae; genus Nestor; species Nestor notabilis. Next base: position 66,168 of record NW_009917849.1, on the reverse strand, counting down.
TGGAGTAGCCTTTTCTCTGATGTACTTACCAGTTTACCATGGACCTTAATGTATATGAATTGCCCCAGTTGGCTTGTAAACAGTGTTAATTCTAAAAGAGAAGGGGTACTTAAAAGAATCTTAGACTTGAAAATTAATCTTATTTCCCTTACTACCTATCCAGGCCTATATTATGCTATGAAAGACACTATATACTGAAATTCAGAAAGAGAACCTGTTGTAGCATAGGGCTCAGAACAAGCATTATTAGTGTCCTCTACTCCAACCTGTTACTAGTCGGAAGATATTATAAGTTGCTAAATATGTGTATTCCACCAATTATCATAGATTTCACAGAAAAAATGAGTGTAGGAAGTATAGCAAGAGGTCAGTTTGTCCATCCTCTTGTTCTTCCAGGTCCTGCTTTATTCTTGACAGACGGCTGTCTAGCTTGCTCTTAGAATTCCTCTGTGATCAAGATTTGCTTACTTGCTTTAAAGTGTCATTTGTGGAAAGTCAGTTTGCATGGATGATCTTACTTTGCTCATGTTCCATTAGCAACTGGGATCAGTTTTCTTGCTTGTTTCAGGTTTTCTGTGCTCAGGCTTTTTGCTTGTGACTTTTTGGATTAGCAGTTGTGGTTTGTTTTGTCTTCTGCTCTTCTGGTTTGAAATGTTACTTTTCAGCATCTGCTTTTATCCAGTGTATGTGTTGGGCCTCTCATGCTCTGCCCACTGGACAGGAGGTGGTATGTAAGTCCCCTTCTGTTTCAGAAATTTTTTTCATGGCAAACTTTAAAAAGGAAAAAAAGGTGTGGGGGGGAACGACAACACTTTGTGGAGTGAATGCATATTTTTGCTGATAAAGCTCACAAAGGTACTTCTACTAAATCTTTTCCTCTTGTCACTTGAAGTGAGATGTAAGATAAAACTGCTTCACAAAGTCCTGTGAAAAATTAATGTGTGCTGTAATTTAGAAGATGTGTTGCTGAAGGGCATTTAAATGTTATGTTTTTGTTTTCTGCAAATTCTATTTTAAAAGGAACCACATATCTAGTGAGGACTGCTTCAGCAGTTCAGTAAAGTGCCGCTGATACTAAAAGAAAGAGATGAGAAATGAGGGTCATAGACTCCACAGCCTAATGAGAGTACATAAGCCTAAGGATGCAAAGTTGCAAATTGCACAAATTATGATGCACTGTCCCTTGCATTCAGACCGGCTTTTAGGACTCTCGGGGCAGCTTCAGAGCTGCAATGTCAGGTCAGGATCCAGATGTGCTGGTGATGTTGTGCGGCTGTTGCCAGTCACAGCATCTGCAAAGCCTTCGTCTGACTCCAGCCAGTGCTGGCACATGATGAGTTGCTGCCATGTGCTGATATAAACCTTTTCAGACTCTGAAGCTGTTGTGGGGCAAGCTAGAGAATAAACCTGTGGGATACTGGGGAGAGAACTGACGTTGTGGTGTAGTACCACAGAATCAGGTTCCCTCACCTACTGCGCCCTTGATCCGTTCCTGGAGGCAAGCTGGTGCATAAGATGGTACAGCTTCAGCTTCCCCAGTACATTAAGGAGATGCTCTCTGGGCTTCTGCTTGCAGCCAGAGAGGGTATTTGGAGCGGCTGCTCTGGTGCAGGGCAAGCGTCCTAACCTGGGTGAAGGAGTGTTTGAGGGGATGGAAAATCAGAGCCCAGGATTGGAGGTAATAGAAAGTTGAAAAAGCAGTTTTACAAAGGAATGTTTACTTTCTCACTGCTTGCTCTTCCTGACCCAGAGAAGCTGCCGGCTGTGCTGTGAAGTCTATGAAAGTGCTAATGCAGCTTTACCCAGAGTAATGAACTATGATGGAAAAGTTGAGGAAGGTTTGTTGGTTTTGGGTTTTATTTTGGTTTTTTGTTTGTTTAGGGTTTTTTCCCCTCAGCTTTTGCCAAGAACTCAAGCAAAAGTCTAAAAATGTATTTTTCTCACTGGTGTCACTTTCTACTTCTAAAATCTATCCATACAAGCATTCTGTCTTACCTTTGGGATGTTGTTTATGCTTTCTTCTTCATCTCGTACAGGTCAAGGGTGAGATAGCAGTCTTAGCTTTGGTTCTATCTGTTTTGCTAATAGCGAGATACCTGATGGTCTAGTGCAGCCTGCGTACCTTGGAGATCCGATAACCAGATATTCTGTTGATGGCTGACTATTCATCTTAGTAAACTGGGGATAATTCAGGGTTAGTGTTAGGTTTCTTCTTCCTTTAGAAAAGAACAAAGCGTTTTGCACTGAATGCAAAATCATTTGAGATGAGTGATGAGATTACTCTGTCAAAGGAGAATGAAAACTGCGAGAGATGTAACTCATTGTTTTATTTTTTTCAAGCTGCTGACATGATGCAAGAGTTGCTAATGCAGTATGAAGTACAAATGATATGCAAAATTCCCTGATAACTACCTGGGAATTCTCATTCCATCAGCAACTTTTGTGTTATCATAAATGAGACAGCTTGAAAGGCACTTGTTGCGTTTTGTATTGCATGCAAAAGTAATTTGCACTTCAAATGAACTGACCTAGATTATTTTTGATGCTTTTTTTCTGCATGGCTTTCATAAGCAACGGAACAATGCTGTATTACTACTCTCTTTGACATTTAACAATTCAAAAATCATAGTGAGGAGACATATGACAAATGAGCACGTTGGTGCAAGCTGCTTAACGATCGGGATTGTATAAGCCGGGTTTCAGAGAGTCAGATCAGGTGGTCTGATCACCTTTGAAAAGTGTTGAATGTCTAGATTTTAATTGTAATATGTTTTTATGTTCCAATTACAGCTGGTACTTCAGAACTCAGAGCGTGAATGTCTGGGATGTGTTTGTCTTATTATGCTCAACCCCAGTGGACAGTTCCTCTCCATCGTCTGCTGCAGGGTCCGTTTCAAACAAACACTATCACGTCAACATCCAGGCAGAGTTTTCTGGGAATAGGTTGTTTCCCCCAGAAGATACTGGGAGGAAGCTGCTGGTGCATCCAGTGTCAACAGTCAGAGGCCATGAGCGAAGCAGAGAGTGAATCATATTGATGAGCGCAGAGTTTGGTCTTCATCCAGGAGGTGAAATAAAGCTAATGGAGTCTCTCCAAAACTTCAGGGCTTTGTTCGCAGTTGTAACTCAGCACAGTTCAGTATAACTGAGGCTGAGGATCTGTCCACATGACTTTATCTTTGCAGTGTACCACAGATGATTAAGTACAAATGTTGAGGTGATACAGGCAGTATGTAAGGGTGAGTCAGTAATCTGCCTAAAAGCCTTCTAATCTACAGTTCGTTTAATCCATGCCATTTATCTCTCCATCGCCATTCCATTATCTCTGTATTAATCTGGAAGGCTCTCCTTGCTGAATATGATGAATGTGTAGAAGTCCAGAAAGGCTGGGAATGCTCACAGTTGCTGTGTTAAAATAATTATCCGGTGTTTTTATCCCAGATGCAATCCTGGAAAGCATGAAAACAGCCTGAGATGTATGCTTACGGTGCTAGGAGAGCTCAGCAGGAGGTAGATGCTCACAAACTAATTGGACTTCTGGGATTGTCTTTAAAGGAGTGCCTTCATATAAAACAAGGTACAACCTAGAACACAGTTACTGCTCAGTCAGTTGTTTCCTAAACTGACAGTTGTTTAAAGATAAGAGATGTTTTTATTTCACTGAAGCCCTTTTTCTCTGCGTCCAAAAGAACCCGAAAAATATTATGTTATGGAAAAATACCTTTGGGTATGTGTGTGAAAAAGGTGAGTGCTTTCTGCAGTGCTAGCAGGGTCGCTGTGCATGCCTCGGTCTCCTTTCTGAATGCTGTTTATGAAGGAGAAAAACTGGCTTGAAATGCAAAGGATGCAGCTGCAGGTTTTATCTAACATGGTACAAAGCGTCCGGCCCATCATGAATTGAGTGAGGTGTTGCTGCCTGCAGGGAGGCACTTTGTCCTCCCTGTGTGGCTGGAATGATATAAATGTTATGCATTGACTTTTAATGAATATACATCAGTTATGTGTACGTAGAGGAATTTATAGCCTGTCATTACAGCCTTATCTTATGCATTAGAGAGAGAAGGCAGCTCCCACGTTTAGTGTCTGATGTTAGGCAGGGCAAAATACCTTGCCCTGTGAGCCTGGAAGGGCTAAGACTTGCTGGGTACTGCAAGAGAGCTCTTCACTGCTCAGAGAACATCAAACAGGGAGTGTCCAAGGTCAAGTAAACATGGAGGGGGGGAGGAGAAGAATCCGGAGTAGGCAGTAAATATTGTACTTAGGAGGTTTCTCTTCTCATCCTATAAATTTATGGTCTTGGTCCCTGCACTTTCTCTCACATCACTGTTGTTCTGGACCTGTGTGGGTGGTTGTGTCCTGACTTTTTCGTTGCTTATAGTATGTGCATGACAGCATAGTACAACTAGCATCGTGCAGCACCTTTTAAAGCCCCCCTAAAGTTGCTTGTTTCCCTTCTGTTGGTGTTACGCATTCTCAGTACTTTGATACTCTCTACTTGCCTCTTAAAGACCATTCATGCTCCCAGTGCCCTTCCACAGACATCTAGAGCTTCTGCCCTTGAGATGTCCAGATAGATTTAGGTCCTGTCATCGTAGGCACTGCTCTCCATATTGGCAGCCAAGTGTTGAGCAATACAGTGTGGATCCCGCTGCTGACTCTCTCTGGACATAGCTGTGTATGTCTTAGAGTCCAACCTGAGGGTAGAGATGGTTATGGATGCTGCTTATGTTGAACAGTCTCCTCACTTTTTTTTGGGGTAGGACTAATGACTAATGTACTGGTTGCAGTACTGCAATTGTTTAAAGTTTGTGGAGTTGGAGTCTTCTTATCCACCTGTCTTCAGTGGAAGTAAGTTGGTTTACTGCACTAAAACCCTGAGTTTGCCTCAGAGCTATGGGACTTTGGAGAACAATTTGGATTGGAAGGGACATTAAAGATCATCTATGTCCAACCCCTCTGCCATGGGCAGGGATGCCTTCCATTAGGACCAGGTTGCTCCAAGCCTCACCTAACACTGCCAAGGATGGGGCAGCCACAGCTTCTCTAATGGAGACCTTTTCTGGGTACTGGTCTCAAATCTTCAGAATCCTTTGTTGCATGAGCCCAGCACTGTTCCTTTGGAAAGGAGGAGTTGGTTCTTTGGGGCTGCAGGTCTATCACAGCAATTTCTTGAGACTGGTGCCCTGGTGTCAGATGCCTGCAGTGAGCTCTGAGCATGTGGGAATGAAACCTGGCTTTATTCCCATAGCTGGGCTGAGCCCATGGGGGAATCAGCTGCAAGACCAAGGGAACCCTACACTTTCCTTCCAGGTGGAGCAGCATTTCACTGGCTTCATCTTCTCTAGCACAAACACAGAGCAAAAATACAGTTTAAATTTAAACCAAAAGGTTCATCTTGAAACAAGATTGCTCCACTGAATGTTCGCATAGCCTTGCTTAATGCAGTATTACAGTATCCTTGTTACGGTGAGGGGAGGTGCTGGGGTGAAGAACAGAAAAAATACAAGGCAGATTGCCTCCATAAAAAAGTTACGGACGTGGGTGAGCCAGATTTGTCTTGTCATGTTTGGCCTGTTGATTGCAATAGGTTTTGCTTGTGACACTGTTTGCAGGGTAGCTTCACATCCCAGATTACTCTTTTTCTTTACCTTGTGTTTGGGTTAAAATGCTCTTTCTTCTTTTTTCCTTCTTTGGATTAACAGCAAATCACTGTTTCTTTGTGGGGGAGAAGGTTTTAATTTTCCATGCTGAAAATCACCCAGCAGCTGTTTAAGTGGGAAAAATCTGTTTTGTAAGAAAAACAGAACAAAACAAAAATTACCGGTAGCTAAAAGAACTCACAGCATCTGTTGTTTAACTGTATCCATGTTGCAACTAACAACAAATTGTAAAAACATATCAGCATTCAACTCAATTAATTTTGTTTCTCTTCTTCACATTACTTTATCATTTTGCAGAAGTATAAAATGACACTAATAGCACTTAATAAATGAATAGCCAAATAGATAAGGTTATTATGATCTTCTGTGAAGTCTGAGGTGTGTAATTTTTCTTAAACAATGAAATTGATACAAAATTATAGCACTTCCAGGAAATATGTGTATGAGCATTGATTAGACTCACACCAGTGTAGCTTCGTGAAGCTTAATTGCTCGTGGCTTTGTTTTCATGAGTGCCTCCTATCACTCCTGTCATGCTGTTCAGTTTGGGATCTATGTGTTATTTTTGTATTTCTCACATGTTGTTAGACAGATTCAAAGGTATTGCCCAATGCACAAACATATACTCTTTGTGTTATTACAGTGCAATATTGTACCAGTCCCTGCGTTTAGTTTTAAACCTGTTTTGGTTTAGTGTAAACTGGCCTAAGGTTGGCTTAAATGGATGAGCTTGGCAGCTCCTCGTGCATGTTCCCTGCAGTGCGAGGGCATGGTCGCAAGCACTTGGGTCTGACCAGTGCCCACAAAGCCTCCAGCAGCGATGGAGCTAATCGGCTTAAACATAACACCTGATCTTAAATGAACAACAGAGTGAGGTAAAGTCTGTGACTCCTGTTGTTTTATACTGTCTGCCAGCATCAGTGTGTGCAAGGTGTGACCGAGGGCAGTCTTTCTAATTCATAAAGCAGAACAGGAGGAGCCTCATTCTGCATCTTCCACTTGCAAACAGTTGATAGAAGTGTATGATATTCATACATCTCTGCAGAAATATCATCCCCACGTAGATGATGTATCAAAAGGAGACACGTAAACCCATACTCTGGTTTAATCTGGTCATTTGCTGCTGTTGGGTTGTGTTTTAGTTTCTTTGTGGGTTCTTCTTTTTGTGTGGTGTTTTTATGTTTGTTTCTTTGAGGTGAGTGTTTTATTTTGCTTTTTTCTTTTTGTTTCCTTTTTTTGTTCTTGTTGTGGTTCATGGTGGTGGGAAGCTGATATGTCATGTATACATGTCTCTGTGCTCCACAGTATTAAGTTGTAAGGTCTGTATATAAATGCAACTAATGAAATTGGGGACCGTGTGGCCTCAAACCATTTAAAATAATGGCATGAGCAATCTCACTCCATTACATTCGAGTGGAAGCAGTTCACGCTAAAGTGCTGGTTCCCTGAGGAGCCTGGGAGCCCTGATTGAATCTTACTTGCAAAATGGACAGTGAAGATAAGTTTGTTGCAGGGCAGATGACAGCTCTGACTCAACAGAAACCACAGAGCTCAGGGGGAGGGTTGCCTTGAGCCTCTAAATAACATTTGCCTTTCTTTTTCTTTCACTGCTGTCTTGCAAGCTTTGCAGCAAAGGCATCTACCCCGTGTCCACGTTTCCCAAAGGCACAGAGGTACGGCACCCATCTGTGGTGCCAGTAGGGTTGTGCTGGGTGATGCTGGTCTGCTCTGCTCCTTGGTACAAAGTCTCTGGGCTTTTATTCTTCAAGGTATATGGTTCAGAGCACATAATTTCATTAGGAAGGTGGTTCTACAGCGTTAAAAGCTCTGTACTGTCTTCTGGCATACTTTTATCAGAAGGCTAATGTAAATATGTGGGGGTTGTTTTGACTACCAGAAAGCATCAGGAGGTCCTTCTGGCAAGGGGATGGCCAGACCCTGGCTTGGGTGCTTTCAGCAAGCGAACTTCCTTTTTATCCTATTGTAATGTGTTTTAAAATACAGAAAATGTTGAGAGACACTTGACAAATTACTTCTGACACAGGTTGATGAGCTGATGTGTGTTTTGTCCATCTGGAGGGGCTCCCATCACTGGCAGGTGTGTTGTTATCTCAAGGAAGCCATCCCCTCGTGACCGCTTGGCAAGCCACGCTTACTTTCTCACCACCACTGGTCAGTTAGCATCTGGATGAGAAGCCTGAGAACATGTGATGCTCCTGTGCTCTGTTTGAGGTTCACTGTAGATTTTAAGCCTTCTTTCCTTCCCTGCAGAAAAACTGTTTGGGGAGTATTTCTGCAACCTGGAGGAACCGCTGTGCACCAACCAGCAGTGTGATACATCCCAGTTCTTGTGGAGGGAAAAATAAAGTTGCTTCCAACAAAGCACTCTAATATTTGAATAAATGCAAGTGACAGAAGTGTAACCGAATGCATACTAGGACAGTACCCAACTATAATCATGAAGACTGACTAGAAGAAACAAGACTCACAGTTAAGTAGAACAGTACAGAAATCAGCTTGCAGGCTGCTGGCGTGTACGGAGAGGAAGCAGGACTTCTGTAAGATAAATAGCAGTTCCCAAGTGCTTATCTAACAAAAACACATTGAACAAAATAAACTTGACTCTTTCCAGTGAATGTTTTATGCTCATGAGAAAACTCAGTGACGTCTTCAGTGATAGAAAATAACAAGAGAGAGAGAAATTTGGGAGGGAGAGAGGAGTAGTTGGAGATGCAAATCTGGAAGAGACGCAAAACACCGTGCAGCAACGGGACTGCAGCTTCACTGTGAATCCTTTCACTTCTCATCCATCCCAGCACTGATGTGGAATTGTGGACAAGGACTCACATGGTGTGGGAAGCAGCTGAATGGAGCCACAAGGTGTCAGCTGGATCTGAGTGCCCCTGGACATAGGGGATCACCCTGCTCGGTCGCGTCGTTGTTACTAACTTTGTGTTTTCTTTGGTGACATAGAAAAAGGCAGGATCAGCCTTCAGAGAAGCTGTGGCTGTTATTATATATAGTCTCCAGAAAAAAATCCTGTGCTCATCCACACTCAATCCGAGTGCCTTTTACATGCAGCTTTCCACAGCCTTCCCACTGCTTTACAGGTATATGATAATTCTACCAAAAGAAACATCACAAATCCAAGGAATTTAGGTTTAGGCTTAAGTACAACATAAACCTCGCTGAGTAGGTTATTTTGCTGTACAGTTCTATTGGGGAATTAATTTACGGGAAGTGCAAGAGCAGGTAGGGCCTTCGCTCTCCCATTTAGCTTAGAAATGTATGGGTGAACTTTATCTGAATGTAAAGGGACTTCTGAATTTCTTGTAATTGGAGTGTGATGGGATTTTTGCGGAATACTGAAGGCCTCCCACTTCCGTGGATTCTGTTTTCTTTTGTTTTGGAAGTGGCATGTGAACAATGTCCCACGAACATGGGTTTCAAAGCCGTGAGTTTCAGTGCCAAGCCTGAAGCTTTCAGCCTTGAGATTCAATTTGCAAGTTTAGGGAGGGAGAAAGAAGAGGGAAGGAACACTGGGAAAAACCTTGATATTCTGAACGTAGGTGGTGTGGTTTGTAGGTTCATTTAGCCTGGCATGCTCACTGGGGTAAATCCCCAAAATCCTTAGATGGCGCGTTTTACATGTCAGTGTATGGGCATTGTTAAATTTTTATGCCATTTGAAAAATGTGATGTTTTTACTGCATAATTGCAAATTATCTCGTGCTTTTATAATCAGCTTTGCTAGAATGAAATGCAGTTAAATCCAGTGAAGTACCATATTTGTCCTAGCTTTAGACAGTTGGTTCATTTAATCGCAGCTGCAATGAAGAGCTCATTTCTCAGTTTGTTTCCAGTTTAGTTTCATTTGCCTTTGAAGATGTGATAGCTGCTGGTTTGGGGAATCACTTAGTATTCCTTTCTTGAGAGGCATGGCAAAACACTGGGTAATACAAAGACTTTTAAAGCAGTGATTCACCCTCTTAGATCATATTAGGGTTTGAATTTTTGTTACGTTAAGGACAAGAATTATGTGTAAATTAAATTTCTCAACTGTAGGTTTGTTGCGGCTTGGATCTGAGCTCTTGGTTCAAAACTACTTGAAACACAGGCTAATAACTTTGAACGGGGTGGAAATATAATCCACTACCTATATAAACTGCTGCGGTCAGTTTGAACATTTGTAATATTTAGCACACAGTGACACTGAATGCACTTTGGTGGTGTTAAGACTGAAAAATTTAATATTTTATGTTTGAGGGCAACTCTTCTTGGCTGAGAAGGTTAATCTTGATTTAAAAAGAGCCACCTACAAAAAACCACCCACGTAAACAAGGTTTCCCCTTATTTTCCTGCCATTTCACACTGCTTGGTTTCCGATCTTCCCTGCATCCTTCCATTGTGAGCATCTACTTTATTTTAATCTTCTTGACAGGACACTCTTATTTGTTCTTGGCAAGCTCTATTTAACCTGGTCTGCCTTGAGCAGTTTTGTATTCCTGCCTTGATTTCTCCCCAGGGCACGCTGCAAGCAGGCCCCTCTCCCCCACTGAAATGTGCTAGTTTAGTAGTTTTAGACTCTTGCATTTAGGGTTTCTGTTCTTCTGGAAATATGAAACCTGGAGCTGACAATGGGTGGGAAGCTCTGTTGGTTCTCAGTCCTCCACTCTTCCTCCAAATCCAGTCCTGGCTTACACCAGTCTGAAACCTTCTCTTTTGCCTTTCTTCTAGTAATGTAAAACTTAAAAATCACTGCTTTTAAATACATTTATTTATTTATTATCAAGTCAGAGGCACGGGGAGAGGAACTGAGTGGCGTGTTGTAGTTGAAAGTTTCCGGGTAAGAAATTTCCCTGCATAATAGAACATCTCCCTCAGGGCACTAAGAACTGTCCCTCTGATTGACAGTTTAATCTTGGAGGGATTAGACTCCTTGCTATATGCAGCCGAGAACAAGAT
>NW_009917849.1:0-55513 GCF_000696875.1 Nestor notabilis | reverse complement strand
CTGAACATGAGTTTGGTCTCACAGAGATTACAGTGCACGGGAAGGGTGGGTGATGGCAGGTGGTTGCTGCAGGAGAAGGCTTTTTGCAGGCTGCTTTGGGAGGTGACCTGGACCGCTGGAGCCGACGGAGTGGGCTCACCCACCAATTCCCCTCATCAGTTTAGAGGGTTTGTTTTTAAAATCATCCAAGGACTGAAGTATTTCCACTTAGCTGAACGAGAAGAGCCTTTTATGCACTTCAGGTGTTTCCTTTTCAAAAGATGCTTTTGTTGAAGCATGAATTGGCTCTTGCATCAAGCGAGTCTTTTTTATTGTTTTATTTTATAGACTCCTACCTTTGTTGGCCAGAGTTTGCAGAGAAGCGAGGGGCAGGGGACAGCGTGCTTGGTGCAGGCTGCAGCCTCTTGCCTCCTCATAAATTTGCCTCTTGTTTCGAAGCCCAGGCTGGCCACCGGCTCCATGTGAGAGGCAGAAAATGATTTTATAGAAGTGAATTATTGCAGGGCTGGTGGCCAGCAGCCTCTGTCTGAAGCCTCTCTTTTGGAGCATGTGAAGATTTATGGATGGCTCTACCAAATGCTGAAACACGTTGTTGGGTGGCAGTCCAGCTGACTTCGCTGGACGTGTAAGCGCCTGAGTGTTAAGATGTTGTTTAGCAACTGAAATATATCCCTGGGGAAGCCTGAAGTGGTCAAGATGTTGAGGTTTTATTAAGCTTCCTAAAGTACCATATACTGAAAAGGATTTGTGAAGGTGGAGCATTCGCATTTTCTTTCTTTGTTTATTTTTTCAATATATATTAGAAGGACGTTTCCTTTTCTCTTCTCCCTTGTGGCTGAATCCTTCACAGCAAAAGACAATTGCCCTTTCTTTTCTAATTTTCCTCTTTTGACATATGCCTCTGAATGCAGATTTCCATCCTTTCTTGGTAAATACAGAATTTAATTTTCAGAAAGCATTTGAATGTTAAAATAAAATCGGATTTCCATCTTTATGTAATTAAATTGTGTGAAGTCAGATGGAAATTGGATAGAAATAACAAACCTGGCATGTTATTTCCTCTTTTTCTTTTGTGTAGGTACTTAAAAAACAAAGCAAACCCCCAAACAAAATACCTCTGGAAAGGAAGCTCTAGTGTCTGATGCAGCAAGGGATAAAGACTTTAATCTCTAGTGTAAATGAAGGAGACTTATTTTTTCCTCTGTCAACACAGAGGTCATTCTGAGAGCCTGGCACTGGATTTGCCTCGTGTGGTATAGATTTTGAAATTGCAGTGTGATTCCTCACTTTTTAATAAGCAGAAAATTGCACGACAACTTTGACAAATTAACATCACTATCCAGTGACCTACCTAGGGGTAAAAATGGAGGAAATCCCCATGAGAGTAGATGATTAATTGGTGAAAACATTACATAGTGAAAAAAACTCCATGTGGAGTCCTGTTCAAAGCATGTCTCAACTGATAGCATACACATTTTTTATTGTGTTTAATGCTGCTGTAATCCATCAAAAAGTATATAATGGTCTGCTCTTCAGTTCTAGGTGTATCCTAGTGGAGTAGCTATTTTCCTTCTTTGTTGACATAAATATGAGCTATGAGGAAGCAAGCATGGTTTAAATTTCTCTTCATTCCAAATGAAGTATATAATTAGCTTAAGTTTATCCTTTCCTAAGGGAGAAATACTGCAGTTGGTCTTTTGTTTTGCTTCCTCATTACCCAGCATTTGGCCAGAATAGCATGCAGTGGCCCAACAGGAGTGGGTTGTTTTGCACTTGTGGTGTTCTGCATATTCAGAGTTGCTAGAAATAATACCAAACTTTTGCCTGAATTAACATTAGATCTTGTTAGGCTTGTGATTTGAACATGTTTCATGCGTATGAAAGCATGCAAAAAGAAATCTTGAACTTGAAACAGATAAGCTTCCTGCAATTCAAATAATAGTGGGTACTTACTGTATCTGTTCCCAATTATCTTCAAAGAGCCATTTCTCATTGCTGGGTTTTGTTGTTTTGGTGACATAATGGCATAGTTAGGAGCTGTAATTTGCAGCCTTTTCTTTCAGAGCAAACCATAGAAAGGTGTTCTGGATGTTTAGCTGTACTGTTTCAAGGAAGCTTTGACAAGGAGTCGATGATGCTGGTGAGAGGCTCGGTAGGAGCTGGGGACAGAAAAAGAGGAGAGGAGAGGGAGAGAAGGCTCAGAAGCACGCAAAACTGGAGGACTTTGCAGACTGTGCTTATTCTTGCAGGGAATACAAAGCTCTACATGTTGCTCTGCTTCACTGAAAAATAAGCTGTGCTGTAAAATACAAAAAGTACTTTAAAAGTGCTTTGGCAAATTAAAAAATTGATTTTAAAATGAGGGAAATTAAAAAAAAAAAAAAAGAGAAAAAGTGATAACTCTGTTCTGTTCCTCATCAAAAGAAACAAACCAAGTGGTGGCAGGTCTGTAGTAGTTGTTTTCCTTTTCAGTCCTCTTTAGGACCAAATCATTGAAACACTCATTTACTCTTTCTTTCTCCAGCTTTAGCCCAAGTTGGCTACACCTTTCAGTAGACTCAAGAGAAAGTTAAACATGTTCCTGGGACTTCATTCAACAGTTTGTTTAATGTGCTTTGCTTAATTTAATTTCCACACCCCATTAGGTCCAGGGGCAGACTTCTCTAAGGTATTCTGACATTCTCTGTCAGTTTTCTGTTTTGATATCCTGAAATACATAGTAGTACTAGAGAAGTGCTGTATCCCATGGCTGTGTGGATTCACTTTCCCAAAAGCAGCAGTGCCCAGCACATGGAGCAGCTGTGAGTGCCCATGGAAGAAAGCTGCATGCGCCTACCTCTGTTCTCTTCATTCACGCAAACTTAGCTGTCTAGCCAAGATATTTCTGTCTGCAGCATCCGTGCCTGACTTGACCATTGGCAGCACAAAGCCTTGGGAGTGCATAGCCACTTGTGGTCCACGAGCCCCAAACACCTGTGAATTTCCTCCTCTTCCTTTGTTGCCACATATCCCTGTATCAAATCACTTAGTCTAATCCTTAACTAAATGTATTTAATGATTAAATAAATGAGTATAACCCATTTTCCTTCTTTGAGCATCCTGAAGTGCACAGGTAAGCTCCAGGTACACTGGGTAAAAGCCACACGTGCAAATTAAACTCTTGACTGTGTACATTATAAAACATTATCTGATTCTGTGCACACAGGGCATTGTGGTCTGGTGTTATAACTGAATTGAAATAAAGCAAAATGAAACTCCAATTTCCACCACGGAGCTGAGAAGCATCTCCCTCTGCAGCTTTATGCAGTTTGGAACATGTCTTTAGGTTTCTTTAGCTGAATTCAGCCTTAAGGGTGAATGACTGGCGGGCAAAATTAACATGATGGTCTCTAAAGGGTCTGAATGGATTTCAGATCCTCTTTGAATAACCTGTGCAGTAGTATTTATCCAAGGACAATAGTCATGACAGTTTTGATAGGAAAAGAGAGTGCACTTTTAGCAGAAGAATTTTTCAAAAACATGTGTTCTGGATTTAAATTACTGGATTTAAATAGTCTTTTTTATAAGAAAGTATCTGACAAAACTCTGTCAAATAATACAGTAGTTCTTTTATTGGGGAACTGGAGACAAGTGAAACATGCTGCTTATAGCTAGCATTATATCTTGTACCTGAATGGGCATAGAAAAGGAATTGAATTGTATCTGGAGGGACAAAGATCATCCCTTCCCTGTGCACTCGTCCTGAGCATGACAGGCAGTGAAGGTGCTGTCTTTGGCTGATGATTTGGCTGAAGATCTGCTGTTTAATTCTGTTTTACCAGTTGGTTATCAGTATGAGGTCAACAGCAACCTGGACTTCAGTTTGTAGACTTAGGTACTGGTTGCGTATGGGTTGTTCTAAATCTGCCTTTTTCAGGAGTTCACTGCAATTAAAGTCCCAAATGTTTAATGAGGTGTAGATAATATTGCCTCATATTTTAGATAATACTCAAGATGCTGAAAAGCTGCAGGAGGAATTAAGAGATAGGGCGGGTTATTCTTGTTGAGGACAGAGGGTTGGTGACGGGACACGCTGCATCCCAGTCCGGTGGGTACCAGTTGTCGTATCTTCCCCTGGCTCTGCCTGACATTGGTGTGTGACTTGGGTCAAATGATAGGTAAGTGCGGCACATAAAAGCTGTCTCCAAAAATGACATTACTGTGATTCTCTGCCACCAGGGATTTGTGAGAATAAATCTGTTAAAGATGATGAGGTGCTTATGGATACTACAGTAACAGGGCGAAAGAATCTTCAGATAGTGAGATGATAACGTGTTTGGAGCAGGGGGTGGAAGATGACTTTTTGGGTAGCTGAAATTTGCGTGTATGAAGTTTCTACCCAGACAATGAGGTAAAAATCACTGCCCATCTCCCCCGCCTAGATTGTTCCTGGGTATGATGAGCGAAGCAGAAGAAAACGGCTTCTTCAGCTCTACCCTGTTTCTCTATCTCAGGGTAAAATAAAGTGATGAAGTGACGCCAACTGCCTCGTGCAGCTCTTCACTCCTCCACCAGCCACCTCAGCAGTGCAGAGCAGCCAGTCCTTTCTAGGTGAGAAATCGGAGCGTTAATAATTTCTGGCAAGTGTTGTGCTGAAGCAGACAATTCCCTAATGCCAGCCAGGCATGGTGGGGAGTTACAGCGGGCAGTGCGAGGGAAGTGCTTCATTCATGTTTGAATTCCTCCATCCTCGCAGCCTCCTGGGACAGCGCTGCGAGCCAGGGCAGATCCATTTCAAAGGGGCTGCTTTCCCCTGGAAATGCCTCCAGTGGTGGTCTGGTACATGGCAACAGCTGCTTATTTCTATGAGAATACACCCCAAGTTGTGATTATTTTCTTTTTTCCCCCTCTCTTTTTCTTGTTTAAGGCGAATGAAAGTGGTGAAGACAACCAGCTTCAATCATGCCTTTTACTGGGGTACCTAGTCCCCTACTGTCTCTAGGTGGATGTAAAGTGTAGGCTAGGTATATTCAACTTGGGCATACTGAACGTGTTTGCTAAATGTAAGCCTAATTAGCTATTTTTTGTTAGTTGTATTTGAAATTAGACCTTCCCCCAGCCCCAGTATTTCTAAGTATCATTTTTCTCCACTGCATTTTTAAGCTGTTTTGCAAATGGATGTTAGAAATTGGGTTGACTGGAGAACAACAAAAAAGAGTTAAGAAAAAAGAAAAGTGTTGAATATGTTTTCAGTACTGTTTTACTTAAAAGTCATTGGGGAAAGGAAAAGCAAGTTGGGATAGAAATTCCAGCATTTCCTTGTGATATTTTTCAGTTTAGAGAAAACCAGTGGTATGTAACTCAGTCTCATTTGAAATTACTGGCCCTTGCCTGATTCAGGGGTATTTCCCATACTACATAACGATCTTTCTTCCCTGACAGACATAAGATGTGCGAGAAATCAGTATGTGTGCATGCAAATAGTATTAACTATATTGCTTGCATCTAGGAAGACCTTTTTCTATCCTTTAGGGATGACATCTTGGTGAGCTACCCTATTGATTCACCTCTTAAGTCTAAGCTACTCTGGGATAAGCATGTTTGTGTGGGCTCTGGGATAACAAGCTGCTGTATCCCTGTTAATCCACAGTATCTGTCTGTGGGTAAATACAAGGTAACACAAGGCTGCTTAACTTAGGGTTATGAAAATATTTGTAATCATAAATATATTTTCAATACCAATATGGTTGTTCTAGGCCAGCTAGCTTCAAGGGTTTATGGAACTGGTTTACATCTCCATCATGTTGCACAAGTAGGATATAAACACCCAATCAAGTGTCTTTCAGTCTTCATGTTCCCAATGCAGGGGATATTTTTGTAATAGATATTCTTGAAAATTGTTGAAAGCAGTGCAATAGTTTGTTTTTAAAATACAATCTACTCCATGCAAGAAGAGATCAACATAGCGCTGTTCAATCTGTGTAAATATTTGTATATAAATAGAATAGTCCTTTTAAATAACTCTGAGGAGAGCAGATTTTCTTTGTGCAAAGATTGTGCATGTAATAGTTTTCACCTACCTGTTTAGCAATGCATTCAGATCATAATTTTATTTACATGGCACTGTATTGTACAAGGCGACAATGGCAGAGGAATCACTCAGCATTTCTTACTACATGAAAAGAACAATTTAAACACTCACAGGTATTTTGCCAGTGACACTTCCTCTGTCTTCCCTTTCTCTGTCTAATGGATCCGTGATTGATATTGTTGTCCAGTTTGCAGAAGGACAGCGTGTAGCAATTTGCACTTCACTAAGAGGTTTCTAGTAAAGTCAGAAAAGTTGTAAAATGAAATAAAATTTCTCTAGGAAAATGAATGCTCTTTCAACAGCTAAATTCATTTTTTAGAATAATGAGCCGTCTAGATGCACTGTGCTCTAAAATGGATGCCCTTCAGAAATCTGGAATGAAATAGCATTTGTGTTTAATGTGATACTTAATTTTTATTTCCCTCTGTTTATTTAGAACAAAAGTGAGAGTGACACATTGCTGTAATATTTTCAGACTACTGCATTAGCAGGGTGCTTTGTATTTCCACTTCCAGTTGTGAATAATCATTGTTAATGACTTAAATTAGAAACACTTTTTCTTTAAAGGCTGTAGAAGTAAATCTGTGAAACAGAGGCACTTTTTGAGAGCAGTATCCAGCTTTCTGCACAAAGTTTCCCTGTGCCTGAGCGGGATAGTACAGATGATTGATGCCTGGACTGAGTTGTTTGGCTTTTTTAATTGTCCTCTGCCCCGTAATTTCCTTTTGCTTTCGCCTTACATCATGGAAGGTGGTAGCGAAACAGCTGTCCTAGGATCTAATATGAGATACTTCATCAGCTTATGGCAGTAGTCTTAACTGGGGTATGCTTTGAATACCTACAGCCTTTCCTCCTGCTGCTGTGGAATACAGGTGGTAGGGATGACTGCCAGGCAAACACCGAGCACTACTTGAGAGAGGCCCAGTGGAGCATATCCCAAATGCAAAATCCAGATGCCAGGATCTTTATCCTACTCTAAACCAAGCTGACTTTTCAGTTTTTATTTTTATTTCTTTATGTTGGTACTAAAGAACAACTGTTAATACCGGAAGTCAGGTCTGGCACTAAAGCTTTGAAACAATTCGCATCCTGAAAATGAAGTGTGAGCCCAAGGTGGGTGGGAGATCAAAACCCAGTAGTGTCTGGACATGTGAGCTGCTGCCTATGGTGAGTTGCTGTGAAGCCACCGGCAGAGCCGACGGGAGATGCATGTAGGCACACAGCTCTTGTCGTCTGGGTGCAAATGAAGTGAGTTGTTGTTTAGTTAGTGGGTCCCACGATACCGCTGGAGTATTTCTTCTCAAATCCTCGTGCCCAGCATCATAGTGCATCTATTTGAAGTATGGAAACAGTTTATGTGAATATCCAAACAAATCAACTGTTTGGAGAACACTTAAATGAGACAAATAAAGAAGACTGTCTGAATTGAGACAGGACTGAAAATGAGTAAGGAAGGGACAAAGGGTCATTGAGGAGCTGAAGGATGGGACAAAGGGTCATTGAGGAGCTGAAGGATGGGACAAATGAAGATTTCAATAAAGCTCATTCTTTGTTTTGCTGTCATTCAGAGACTCCACTTTTTGACCAGATCTGAGCTTGGTTTTAGGTGACTGGAGCCAGCCATCATTTTGCACACTCAGCAATTCACATGACTCTGCAGGACAGAAGTACATATGCACAGTTGATTCTTCTCACACAGCTGGAATGAAGCAAACAATTCCAGTACTGCTCTTGTAGGGCTTTGATGTGAGAATTGCTTTGTTTCCTTATAGATTTGACTACTGCTGCCACACACGTGGCTTCTTGCTGAAGTTCCTCCTCCCCACAGTTCCTAGGTAGCAGCAATGCATACAGATTTGTAACCTTCAGTGGGGCAATGTAGTTAACATAGGCTGAGATCTAACCCTTAAGGGGTTCTTAAAATCTTAAGCTAATTTGTGTATAACTTTCAAGGCAATGACAGGTAAAATTGAATTCCTGCTTTAGGAAGTGCAGAGTGGGTATTTTTCTTTGTCTTATTCCTATAGTCTTGTAATCCAGTTGTGCATGAGTAAGCACGTCAGAATGAATCCCACAATGTCAATTGTTTCTGGAAAAGGGATGCTGTATGTTGGCTAAGAGAAAACACTGAATTATTAAGTAGTTCTCTAAATACATTCCATCTCAGAATAAAATAAATGGAGTGGCAGATTCAATTGTTATACTGAGGTTAAGACCTGAGATTTGCACTTGGAATAGAAATTACTTTTATGTAGAGCATATATGTGAGTCTATGAATCGTTTCTGTTTGATAAAATCCTTGCTGCAGTCACCAAAATTGGTTTTCCTTTTTATGGGAATGTTTCGTTATCTTGTGCTGACTTTTTTCATGTGAAAGAACGTAACTTTTATCTCAAGCATTATGTTCAGAAAAGCTTTCTAGTGTGTAAAGACAAGCCCATGGAAAACTCATATTTTTATGCATTATTTTAAAGATGAGGATAAATAATCTTCTATAAAAGGCATGTGTAATAGGCTATAGATGATGTTGGGGATGGGAGTTTTTGACCTGTCTATGTAATAAGATATTTGGCTCTAATTTACTGAATCAAGCTTGTAACTGGCCATTAAGTCTGTGGATGCCTTTTAGAACCTACTGGAATTGCCATTTTGCTGGTTATATGTTCTTCGGTGCCTCAGGACTCTTACTGGTTTGCTTGCATTAATGGACTATTTCTGTTCTGCCTGTCCTTTACCCTTATTTAAGAACATCAAATTTTTTAGCAAGAGCTCCTGGCAAGATGATATGTGTTGTTTGGAACCGCTCCTGGTTCTACTGGAAATCTTGGCTGCTTCGCAAAGGCGCTGTTGTAAAAACTGCCAAGGGATTAACCAGTATTAATTTACTTGCAGTGTTTGAGGTGATGAAGAAATTATTCTCTAGATCAGAGGCAAGAACTGTTTTCAGGCTTCTTCTGGGATCCTATGGGCAAATTATCCAACGTTGTCTTTCCTTCTGCTGATGTCTGTTTTGTTAATGGAGCCCTTTCTGGTTCAGGCATGGGCCCTTGGTACTAATTTGCAATTTGCCATTCTGCATGTTGTGTAGTTGGGAAACAAGGGAGATGTTGTGGCTGCTCCATCACTGCTTTGCAGGTGCCAGGGGTCTCAGGGGCCAGGCTCTGCCTGCTGCAGTTTTGCATTGCTGTGATTACCCCTAAACATAGAAGTCACAGCTGACAGCTACATTATTTTACAAGCATGACTCTCTCCTGTCCCCTTGCCATGAAATGTTGCTATTCGGGGTACTTTATGTACTGGTATAATTATATCAAAGTGTGGATATTTTATGGTAGCAATAGCATCTGTAAATTTTCATTTGTTGGATGACAGAATGTTGGAAACACTCGACAGTGCCATGGTAATCATCATATACATTTAATAAAGCAGCTGTATGGTGACAACTGAATGTTAAAATCATATTATTAAACATGGATCTGCACATGGCTGCAAGCTGAGCTTTCGATCAAATCATATAAACATGATACATCACTCAACTGTATTAAATTTAAGTTAATTTAACAATTAATCTTCACTTAATTAAGACTGCAGTTTTGGCAACCTATCCTATAGTGATTGCTGTAGACTCTTTGAAGCAGTCAAACCAAATGCTTGTGATTAATTTATTTAGTTTTAAAATCTATTTTTACTGCTTTTTGGCAGGATATGTTTGAAGGAGGCAGCTTGTGAGGTGAAAGCTGGACAAATCATTTAAAGAGTGCGTGCAGCTAAACTATTACCCTGACCAGCTGACCTGACTTTGAAAGTGTTCTACTTCCATTGCAAGTACATAAGTATGCTTAGTTTCACTCTTTGAAACTTACTGTTTGTAGAGAGCTTATGGCAAACAAGCCCATTCATATTGCTTAGAGAGTAAGTGCAGAGCTACAAAGGTGAAGAAAGCTTTTCGAATCCCAGCTCTGGTCCTTCAGCCTAGTTGATTTTTGGCATGACTACTGGAAAACCACTGGCTTTGTCTCAATTGAATGATCCTTTTTCTGACATGCTGAAAGTGCAAATAGCTTTATTTTTTCTTTGTGAGAAACTAAGGCTGAAACTGTACAGGAGAAATGTAGTGAACATTAAAGAAACAGTAATTGAAATTATGGAGAAAGGTAGTAAATCACTGTGCTTGGTACTCATTCTGAACTCCACCTCATTTAGAGACTTTTTTGTGTGTTGACAGAATGAAAATATTAATTTGGCTTTCAATGAATCTCTTTCAGCTGCACTTTATATTTCTGCCTGAGGTTTGTATAGATTTTGTCACTTTAAAAAATGTATTACTAAGGGCAGGATTTTAATTATCTGATTTCCTTTTCCATTTAAACTTCCAGACTGAATTTTATCTAAAGATGGTATCTGCCATGTATTTGATTATTGGATGTAGTTCAGTCATCTGGAGAGATCTCTATCGTCTGTCACATATGCTGGAAAATGAAGTTCAGAAATTAGTATCTGCTGCTACTCAGTTTGGGTTATCCCACTTGGATGCAGTACTGGATCTGCCCTGGATACACCACTGCACCTGTAAGGTGGTCATGGAGTTGGGCTGGGAAAGTGGCTTGAGGCAAAATGCATTCCATTAAATCTGAAAATAAATAAATAAATTAAATAGGGTAAAATATTTCCAGATCTTACATCTTCAAAAATAAAAGGACATGCCAAAGTCATCCTGCATTGTGATAGTATGTGGATGGTCTTAGGAAAGGAGGCAGGATTGTCCTTCTCAAAGACCTTGCCCAAGGAGTCCTGCAGGCAATACACTGTGTATGTATTTCCTTGTAAACTGTACAACAGCTACATTTCTAGCACAGTCAAAAAAGTAACAAAGGAACCCCTTTGGGACGGTTTTGCTGTGCAGAGCATGGGCAACCCTTTGGTCTTGTGTAGCTGTGAGTAGCTTCTTGTTCTGTAGAAACTGGACATCTCTTCAGCTGATGCCGCGTCCTCTAGTCTTCCCAATAATTAAACTATTCCTTAACCATTCATGGTGATGTGAATCATTAAAGAAGTCAGGTTCATCTCTGTGGCAGGCAAATGCAATGTCCCCCACCCGCAGCATGCTGCAGAAATGATTGCGAAGTGATAGCTGATTATTGTCTTCAAGTTCTAGGCTTGTTTATGCTGTTTTAATGGCCTGCTTTTCATTCCAAAATATATAGAAAATGAAATATTGCCAGTTGCATGTGATGTAACAGTTGTTGGTGATCTTGCAGCTAATGCTTCTGGTGTCAGAGGCAGGCACAGTCTGTGGAAATGGGTAATGGGAGAGAAAGAGACGAGGTACAGGACAACTGGGCTTAATAAGGTACAATAGCTGTAAAGATGTCAGTCACCACCAGGCTGCTCTGCTTTGGAGGATCATGTGTAGCCTGGGTGCACACCCAGGATCTGAAATACAGATTTGGTTCTGTGTCCCTGACGCTAATTCCACATGTAATGAGAGCTTCTTAATTAGGCCTGTTCTGCAGGAGCACTTACTGTTCACTTATGTAATGAATTTTCTGTAAGGAAAAGTGTAGTACAATAATTGTGATGCATGATGGGCGTGTTTAGATAACCCTCCTATTATTTTAGGAAGAGCAGTACTTCAAAGAAAACTTATCCCAAGGTGTCCCTTTAAACTTCTCTTTTGTATTACCCTCTGGATTACTCTCCTATCTCCATTCTTTGATACGTTAATTCAGTCGTTTTCCCTATCAGGGGCTCATTGCTCCTGCTTTTTTCTTCTTTTTTAAAGTGATTTAATTTTGTGGAGAGTTAATGCTTATCAGTCTTGTTTTATTATTTGAGGATTTCGGTGATCATTTATTTTCTTTGCAGTGAAAGTCTGTATGCTTTCCTGACTGACTTCTTGTGTATTTCTAGTACATTACATTACTATTTTGTAGCAGTTCTTCCTTATTATTGTTTATTCTTCTAAAAACCAGCAGCACTGGTTTTACCTGGTTTTCGTTTGCACTGTTTGGGTCTTACAATGTTTTAGCGTAATTAAGAAACACATATATCAAAGGTCTTAACTGTCAGGCTCTCTTCTAGGCACATATTTGCTAACTTTGAAACTTTAAGCAAGATTAGTCAAATTTACCCTCAATTCATGAAAACTTTACTTTTGCAGGAAACAAATGTTTGTTGGAATTGAAGTATGGTCATAAATTAAGCATTAGGTGCTTTTGTCTCTTGGCCAAAAACATCAGCTGTCAGATTTCACCAAAACCTGTACAGCATATGAGATTTGTTTTTCATCAGTTTTACAGCAAATGATAATGAATTAATTTACAACTCATTATTTAAGCCCTTTGAACAACAGCTTTAAGTATCTGTCTACTGTTGCCTCAAAAATTAGGTATCCAGCTCTGCCCCTCCTCGCACAGCCCGCGGGGCTGATGCTGATTCTGCAGGGCTGGGGTTGTCTCATACTGAATTGTAAAAATCTAATTCTTTATCCCTTTCTTACTCAGCATAAAGCTGATAAAAAGAGTTTAGTTGTTTGTGCTTCAAATTTAGCCGAAGTCATATGGTTTAGCAGGAGCTTAATGATATTTGCTGTAGAGTTCAGCCAGCTCTTCCAGTTTTGTTTTTGGTTTAGATATTTTTAACCCTCACAGTACTGCAGAAACAGTTGAAAAATCACTGCTCGATTCTTGCCCAGCCCTTATAATTCTGATGGTGCTGATGCACCAATATAGCAGAGCTTCAGTGACTGAAGAAGAGGGGAGGAGGGAAAGTCCAGATTTAGAAGTTCATTGACATGTGGCCCTTCGTGTCTTTGCAATGATCTCAGTGAGCTGCTGCTATTGGACACTCGGAGGGTTTGTGTAGTCACAGTGGTGAATGAGGGGCAGCATAAAAGTGTCAGGTTTTAAATCAGCTTTAGTGGATACTGGTACCAGTCTGTCCGTCAGCATGAAGTCACCTCCCTTGGTTCTCTGCAGGCTTGTTTTCACGGTATTGGTGGACTTTGCCTTCTTCTGTAGAATATTAATGTATTTAACAATATTTTTCAGCTTGTTAAAAGTGTACTGTGTCTTTGCCTCTGGGCAATTGAATATCAATTAACAGTTTCACTATGTAATGAGGTATTCTATATAGGTTGAAAGAAAAAGTCCTTTTCCTCTTGTATGTCTAGTGAACATCAAATGAAATTCAAACCTCTTGGGTTGCTGTTTTGTTGTCTTTTCCGCCATCCTTGTGCTTTGCGTTGGTGTGAGTGAATGTTGGTGTCTGGGGATTATCACTCATGCTGATGGAATTGGGTGTCTGTGGTCTGTTGGTGCTGAAATTCTCCACTGAATATCTCTGTATGGCTGGCTTGCTATCAGAAGTCAAAGTTGGAGAGCCCTGAACTTAGAGGGTATCTCAACCTTGCTGAAACGTATCTTTTTGGGCTGGAGCTAGATCCAGGAGCCATCTGTACTCAAAGACATAGGAAGTTTGCATCTGGAGATGGATTTCAAGTCTTATATCTGATTGAATTTCCCCGACTCCTCTGTTGAGTTACCTTCTACTACTATGTGGTTGCTCTGACAGGGAAGACAGAGATTTTATAATTAGGAGCCTTCCATCATATGGTGTCCCTGCTGTGTTTCATCGCCAGCTGTCTTCCTAGGGCTGAGGAAGCTTTGCTTTTACCATGCTTCATACAGCATTAAACTGTGTAGAAAAGGCTAAATATTGTAGGCCAGATGCTGCTTTCCCTTTGCCTTTTATCAGCCTAGAGAGTAATTTCACTCCTGGGATGGCACTTTGCTCATGTTAACTGGTGCATGACTGCAGGAGGCTCCTGTTCCTCCTCAGTCCTCCTGGTCCTCTGGCACAGAGAGGGCTGTTTGCAGAGGATTATTTCCATAATGGGCTGATTGTATGGGACCACCGTTTCTTCTCCATTTTGGAGTGTTTTGGTGGGTTTAATTCCAGCTGCAACATAAAGGCACACAGAACATATAGTGTTTTTTCTTTTTCTTTCTTTAAGAAATCCTTAAAATGGGAATACCAGTTAGATCTTTTATCATCAACATGTACTTTGATGAAGCTAACCTTTGTAGATATTTGTGTAATAAAACTGAGGTTTTCTGCAGTATCCACAACACCATGAGGCATTCTTTGAAGATGAACTCCTCCTACCCACTTTCTTTCTCTATTTCTATTTGGAGATTCTCCTTACTCCGCTTTTATCCTGCAAGGGAGGAATTTTCTGAGCCTGAAATGAAGAAGCAGCCCCTGAGGGGACTTTAATACAGAGAGGTTACAACTTGGACGATAATTTGGGTCAATTTAAATGGCATGTGGGCGTGGGTTTAAATAAATAGTTTTAACCTTTAGCTTACTGATGGAACTGAAAATAGATACAAGGTTGGGCATGTTGGAAGAAATGTGTACCATTGCTGCCAGCATTACTTTGAATAAATAGATCACTCTTCAGGGCTGTCAAGGCAGCACCTTCACCAGTAAGAGGAAATAAGAAATAAGATTTATTTTTTCTTTTTTTAACCAGCAGCCAAGTCTAAAAGCAGCTCTTACCTTTTCTGATGGCTTTGCATTCACAAGCTTGTACTTTGCAATTTGCTTCTATCAAATGGACTTCTAATACTAATCATAGATCTTTGTGGTTATACGATTGCCCAGTTACACCTGTATGTACACTCTCCCTAACCATATATCCATATATCTGGAAAAGAAATAGAAAGTTCTTCATTATTTTTAGCTCCTAACAATATGAAAATCACATCCAGAGTATCGTAATGAGAAGCTGTGTGGCAGCTACTCAAAATTGTCCATGAAGAGTTGATTTGAAGTCTAAATTTGCCGTTAGTTGGTAGGAGGGGAAGAGAAAGTTGTTCCTTATTTGAAAGGAGTGGAAAATCTGTTTGAAAATCAAAGAAAAGAATCACAAAACACATGTAACGGAAATATTTTCTTAAGGTTCTGAAATGTAGCTGGACCTATGCTTGGAGATCTCTGGTTGAGCCGTGTTTCCCCTGCCCTCAGCTCCATGCCCCAGTTACTCAGTTGATGGAGAGCTCCGTCAGGTATCAGAAGCCCTGGGAGTCCATGTCATATCAGAGACAGCCTGGAAATCACAGCTCCTTGGTTGCTCTACCGGGGCTGCTGGGCTATGCGTCTGTGGCACTGAGCAGAAGTGCTGTGGGGACTGGAGCGCAAGATGGGTCTTCAGGCTCACTGCTTTGGAAGAGGGAGGTTGGAACCTGCATGCTCCCAAAAGCTTCTAATTCCTGGGGCTGCTTGTCTTCCTTGCCAGGCTGCTTGGGGAGAGCACTCAGAGCTGTAGGTAACAGCCTGATGAGTAGCTTGGTCACAGTGGACTTCTTGAAGAAAGAAAAAGCTGGTGTTGGGTGTCAAAGGCTTGAGGAAACATGGTTTCTGGTTCATCTTCTCCATGTACCAGGCACTGTTCAGAGGCTGAAGGTCTGCCTGTGAGGAAGGAAGCTGCAGGTTGGGCCTGGTTTATGCTGATGGGTTGATATTTTGGTACTAAATAGCCGTGTTGTAAATGTTCATTGTGTCCTACAGCACTAACCCAATCAGGTAGCTGAGCATCCTCGTTTTCAAAGCTGGAGCTGCATTTTGTTTGCAAAGACCAGTAGTATTAAACCACAGCCTGCATTGCCCGCCCCTAGTAATGACAAAGCTCAGCAGCATGGGAATTGCCTAGATAAATAAGATGCTGATAAAGAACTACCAACTTAAGATCTTGTAAAGGCAGAGAGATTTCTTGGAAGAGTACAAAGCTATTTTTAGATGCTGATTTGCTCCTGTAGCATAAATGTAGGCATAATAAAATATGCAGATAATGTTTCATAGTAACCATCGTCTGACAAATAATAATGGAAAGAAAAATAGAGTCGTAAGTTTGGTGTGGGCTGCAGTTTTAGTACCGTTTCCTTCTGCAGGTTGTTACAACTGGCTGTACCTGCTAAGTAGCAGATATGTAATTACAAAGCATGCTAAAAAGACAGATAAGTGCATTTTCACCTTTTATGCTTGCACAGATTGGTACCCTGTTACAAACGGGTGTCAGGCTTGTGTAAAACGTACCGCAGTCTCGACCCTACGTAACTGCGTCATACCATGACAGTTTGAAGCTCTGTGGGAAGATGTTTTGGCATACATTTCCATAATGAAATACCTTAAATTTGCTTATGCAAAACAGATTGGAAATGATTCACTAATGTGTGAGCAAATTTTGCAAGGAACCTACCTCTTACAAGAGCAGCACATTGGTTGTGAGCTTGTGATTTCATATGTAGTGGGTGTGGAGTTGGCTGAGGCTGGGGGACAAACTGCGACAAGGTGCCACCAAGGACAAAAGCTCAAGAGCTGAAGTCCAAAAAGTTGGACCTCATTTCACAGCAGTGAGACCATTCAACATACAATGGTAAGGACTGAAAAGGAGATGCTTAGAAAGGTAGAGAAATTCTTCCTTTTCGGGTTATCTGCCAACTCCAGTGAATCAAGATGAGAAGACAATAGCCCAGGTGGTTCAGTTTTATTGTAAGTGTTTGCAAGGGTTTCTCAAACCATTCCCCGAAGCATGTGCTTTCGCTACTGTCTGCTTCAGGTTTCTGGTCTAAACAGAGCACTTGTCTGATCTGCTATGGCAGATTCCAAATTCTAAATATCATATAGCATAATCCGTAAGCACACAGCGATATCCCCTGCAAGGTGTTTATCTTCCATGCCCTGGGCATTTCTGTGGCTTTACGTTCATCCCTTGGAGACTTCTACACTGCTTATCAGTGGAGTGTTGAAGGATCTATGCCACTAGCGAATGTCAGGCACCGCGAGCAGTGAAGGCTGGTTGGTGTGTTATCTTCATCTGTAATTCTTGTATTGAAAGTGGTTATGGTCAGTGTTCTCTTTCCTTGGTGACAGCAATATCAAACATGTCCCTACAGCTGTGTGTATGCATACCTGTGTATACATGCAGGGGACAGCCTACCATCTGTGTGTATATGTAAGAACTTGTGTGTGTGTTTGTATAGTTCGATATATAACATGGGCAGGTATGAATTTTCAGTTGCCTGCAGAGAATATAAATGCAGGTGTCTGTATGTGTCGCTGTAATGAGTTAGCACAAATAGCAGAAAGATGAATATTGCAGGATGCACTTGGGAGGATTAGTGCATCCTGCAGCTTCAAAGGCTTTCCTGGCTAAACAGCTTGATGTGCAGAAATCAGCAGTCGACTTGTCCTCTGACACTGGAATTTGGGTTGGGAAGTATGAGTCTTGGAGGGGGAATGTTGGTTATTCATGTAACAGTTTGTATTAGGTAGGCACTTTCTTGTTCATTCCTTTTGATCTTTTTAGATACCCTAATTATAGATACAGTCTTAACAAGGATGATAAAGGGCCTCAGGGGTTATAAACTTGGAGGAGAGGTTAAGAAAATTATGTTTATATTCATCAGAATAGAAGAGATTAAGAGGGGTCATGACCAAGGTGTACAAAATCCAAAAGGTATTGAAGAAAATTTGATGCCACCAGAATATTCATGAGAGAAACTGTGAAGACATGGTAGGTGGAGGGCAGGTGGCATTTTGATTGGAATTGGTTGTGGGATGTTTTTACAAGGGAATTGCACTAAGTGAGGAGAATAACTTGCATTGATCAGCAAGCTGAAGGAACAGAGCTTGGGACATAGATGTGTTGATGGCCTGAAGTATAGGGTATGTCATGTATATGCCCTTGAGCCAGCCTCTTTGTGAGCTCTCCCACCTCTCTGCATCTTTCATCTGTAGCCCTTTATAGGGATGAATTCAAGACTCTTAATACTAGGTGGATACCGTGTTTTGCACAATGTATGTGGGTATTTCAAGTGTAGGGCAGGGGAAGACTGGCCCTTGAAATGCAAGGATGGTCTGGAAGATATTTAGTCCTGCCAGTTTGTGTCCTGTTTCTTTAATACCTTGCCTGGAGAATAAACAAAAACAGGGCACATTCAAACCTCTTTTACCCAGTTGTATTGCACTAATACCTTTATACACTTTTTTCATGTCTGCCCACAGTCCACTTCTCAAATTTCTTCTATTATATCATATCTGTTTCCCCATAATTCCATTCAAGATTTAAAGCCAAAGCTTTGCTAATGAATGCAACTTAAAGCATTTCAGTCAGTTTAGCTGAACATGAAATAAATTGCTGGTTCTTGGCTCTGTTAAGTGACTACAGTCCAAGGGGAGAAAGCAGTTATTTTTAGATTATTTTTGTTGAATTTGAAAATCTTTTGTGAAGGAGATTTCGGTGATGATTTGAGAAAATGCATTTAACTAAGCCTGAGGATCAGGCTTCTGCCAAACTCATACTGGTTCTTGAGTTTCTAAAGTTAGCTGAAGCTGGTATAACTGAAGAATTTAGTCTTCAGCAGTATGTGGGGATAGGTTGTTGGCTGCATGTAAAGGACATCAGAGGTGTCGTCTGATTATTCACACAGTGAGTAACTGCCTGGAAATGTGGATATTTGCTGTGTCCCTTCTAAACATTACATATGGAGAAAAATTGAGAGGCTTTTCGTTCAACCCTTCCCACTGTGCTATTTAATCCAGCTGTGCATCGCTTGGGATGGATGCTGGCATAGTCGGGTATGTCTCCTGTGCTGGAACTGTGTATGGGAGGGATATTGTGGCTTCCAGAGCTCCTCTCTAGCATTTGTACCCAAGCCCCTCCTGAAGTCAGCACATCTAAACCTAGCATCAGTCTTACTAAACAAATGTCACAAGGAATTAGCATGATTACAGAGGCAAGGACAGAGAGGCAAAGTCAGTTACAGCCCTAAAGACTTATGAAATGACTTACAAAAACACTAGACATAAGAGGAAGGCAAAAGTCTGTCAGTAAGAAAGAGAAGACAGAAATACCAAATGCCATTATTTTGCACTGCTCCTTGCAAAAAGGTTAATAATTGTGTCAGATCTGTAAGAGCATTCCCTGTAAGAGGGGGTTATGAGCAAAGGCAAGAACAAGATGAGTATTTAGATAAGTGTGATGTATTTGGGTCAGCATAGCCTTCTGAAATGTACCCACTGAATTATTTACAGTGACTCTCAGAAGCTTATGGAGAACAGGGCAATTGTCAGAAGCCTGAAGGAAGGCAAACATAGTACCTATCATTGCAGAGGACAGTACAAGGGAAACAGGTTTGTAAATACACAAAAAGATAAAGAGCAAATGATTGAACTTGCATATACCTGTGAGCAGCAAATAATATCTAACATGCTTTATTAAGGCCAAACTAATCTAATTTCCTTCTCTGATTAGGTGGCTAATCCAGAATGAGAGGAAAGCAAAAGCACTTTTGTCTCACTTAAGCACCATGTTCTTGTACTTGAGAGGAAGTTGAGCTCAGATGTGTAGCTTTCAAACTTTTTGATTACTGGGTCAGTAGAAGTTTTTAGCAATGGTGCATGTTCCCAAGTAGCAAGGAATTAACTGGCCAGTGACCACTAATGGCTACACACCTGACGTTAACAGAATTTTAGGAGCAGTTTATTAATATTTAACTCAAACGTCACTGGACATTTTGACCATGGGATGTGAGAAGGATCTGCCTTAATTTTCATTAGTTGCTTGGATGATGGACCAGAAAGTACATTTCCCAAGTGTGGATGAGCTCAAATCTTAAAACAGAAAAAACAGTTGAACATATGCAAAATAAGGAATTGTTGTATAGGGACTATTGCTTCAGGAGAGCTCAGGGGATGTCACTGTGGACCCCCAAACTGATGGGCAGCCAGCTGAAGCTGCTGTGACACGGTGTTTGCAAAGGATGTAAGCTGCCCTACGGGGAAGAAGCAACAAAACCAGCTCTAGCAATACTAGTATTAGTCTATAATATTGTGCACAGAAAATGCTGTAACTTTACTGGAGAAGGGAGGTAACCTGGGGAAGCTGGAGGGGGCAGTACTGGCACGTTTGGGACTAACTCAGAACAGCTGCTTAAAACAGAGTTAAGGGCTCTCATTACCAGACTCAAAGGTGTGCAAACAGGTAGAGAGGTGCCTTGGTAACAGAACCAAAATTTCAAAATCTCCATGCACAAATGCGTGATGTGGAGGAATTTATCCACTTGTAAGTCCAGTTACGGCCCTGATTTGGGAAAGCATTGAAAGCATCTACTCAACTTTTTCTCTGACAGGTTTTAAGCAGGTGCTAAAAGCTCTTCCCTGAATGAATTACTTTTCTGAATCAAGACCCAATCAAACAGATGCTTGTGTTATGAAGAAAATATATGCAGTAGCATAAATTATCTGAAGGGAGAGGGGAATGTGCGTTAAGATATATTTAAATATCTATTTTTATAAATGCTTTCTCTTAATTGCAATTGCTGCATACAGCAGTACGCTCTTCTTTGCTTTCTCTTCACCATCCCCTTCCCCTGTGTATTTACTATGAAAGTTTTGCCTTGGGCAATAGCCTGTACTGCAGTGTAGTATCACATACAGAAAACCCAACTAACACCATACAAAAACGTAATAGGTGAGCAGAGGATGGGAATTGAGAGGTAAGCCTTTAAAAAGTTGTCTTTAAGGTAATTATTTTAAAACACTCCTCATGCTTTTGCATTAAGATTGCAGAAAAGGAGTTCTGACATCTTATATGAGCACTGGATTTATGCTCTGTAATAAATGTATCCATAGGGTGCTGCATTGTTGTAATGATAGGGGATGATAGCAAAATTAGGAGAATTAATAATGACCCAGCTGGAATAATTTAACACTGTGATAACTAAACTCTAACCTAATACTCAGTGTGTTCATAGAACGATTTACAAAGCACATTGAATATGGGAGTCTGAGGGGAATCTTCTACAGAGAACAGAGTGAAACCCTAATCATAAACAAATGCCATAGTGTGTCATTAAGGGGATTAAGTGACTTGAAATTGATGTTGAAGGCATTTTGGTTGGTTGTTGCTAAAAATACCATGTGCTTGACAATTACCTTCTGATTGCCACCCTCTCTTCTGCTGGTAGTCTGTCATGCAGTATTACCCTTGTTTACTAGCACTGCCTTATACCAGGTCTTTCTCTGTGAGGTTTGCTGCTTTGTGTCAGACCTGATCTGGATTTTGCAGTCTGATGTGTTGGCACCAACTGCTGCCAAACCATTAATACCTTAATAATAGCGAGGGAGAGACCAGCAAGCAGTGGGCTGAAACCAAAATGGAACAACACAAGACTTCTGCAGTTCATTGAAATGAGTTTTCTTCTATAGCTTTTTAAACAAAGGTGTGGTTTTTAGTTCGAAATATTTTTTTTTCCTAAGAAATATATCTTATGTTACAGTTTGGTTTTTTTTAAAAGGTTAAATTTCAATGAAGCATTGCACAAATAGATGATTTTTTTATTGACTTTAACTCATAATAGCTCTCTGAATAAATAATCTTTCTTAAACTTTGGCTTTTGGTCTACTTTTTTAGAGAGAGAAAAGTCTCCTGCTTAATGATTTCTTGTTGTTATCTCATCGGGCTGTGCCTTTTGGGGAGGAAGAAGCTGCGGATATAACTTAGACAAGTCAAACATTTCTGAGGCAAAGCTTTGAAAGTGGCATCTTTGTTTCTTGGTGAATGTCACTGCATAGCTCACTTTCCAGTCTTATCAGGCTATTGGTAAAAGCCTACAGAGAAGTCTGTTGCACCAAACCAATATATATATGTGTGTGTGTATATATATATATGCTAACACAATGCAAGAGAGACGGTTGCTTCTGTGGCTGTTTAATGTCTGTAAGCTTCTTGTAGCCCTGTGCACAAGAGGCAGTGGGACAAACGATGAAATTCTGATTGAAATCTAGAAGTTAGTGTGGAGTCTTGCAGTGGTGACAGCAGCCTTTTGGTGAGGGCTTACTAGAAAAGACGCAAAGTATATGCACAGAGAAACTGTGCAAGTGGCCACGTGGAAATCTGCATGTGGAGACTGAGGGTAAGACAGCCCTGTGTCTAGCTTGTAGGTGCAGGAATGCCTGCAGCAACGTGGCACACAACCCCTATGCAGTTTTGGATGTGTTTATGGAATAGCTCCAGTTTCAGCCTGATTTAATGTACCTGAAATATCACTGCTTGTCATTTTGAGGGCATTGAATTAAACTCTCAAAAAAAAAAAGCATGTCTTCAACATCACAGGTTGGATTTGGGTGTTAAGAAATCCTTCTGGGTCTTGCTACGTTGGTGTCATGTACCCATATAGTGCTCTGTTATACTGAGCTATGTTTTTTTGTATTTAGAGAAAACTGGCACAGATTGATGCTAGCGTGTCTGCTTTGTTGGGATAAGGATCAATGTCTTGCATAGTTTTAGAAAAGACAAATGTTGGATGGACTTATGATCCTGGCTCAGGTCTCTATTGTAATGGGAACTAACACATGGACAAAGAAACCCCAGGTTTTCAATTAGAATGTTTGGGTTGGTTTCCCTCCCCCCTCCCTTATCAGTTTTATAATAAAAATATGCAGACAGCAGCAGAGGAGCTAACAGGGAAAAATGAAGAGAAGCAAAGTTTTAGGTTGTGGTTTGACCCACTCCTTCTCACGTAAGATGAGATGTGGAATCCACCGACCTTCTGCTTCTCTTGGGCACTTCTGTCCTTCCTTTGCGGTACAATTACACCATGGTTGAAAGTTTAGACTGTAATCTTGACCTAACCACCCTGTTTTGAGGACATCAGCGTAAATAAATATCATACATACTAGTTACTGTCTCTGTGAGCAGCGTCTCAGGGCTGGCTTTCTTCCTCAGTTTTTCTTGTGCCCTCTGCAGACCAGTTATTAGCAGGCCACAGTCAAAGGGGACTTTCCCAGGAGTACAAGCAAAACCGAAGATCACAGCAGTCCATTCTGTCTCATGCTGATGGCCATGCTGCTGAAGCTCCTTAGTAATCCTCTCATCCTCTGGGAAAGTCATATATTTAAGGAACATGAGCAGGAAGAGAAGGTATCTGCTTTGTGCTGGAGTTGAAAGACACCGCCAAATGGAATTAGAATTTCTGTCTAGACAGCAATCAAAATTAGCCTTTCATCATACATTAAGGCAACACTCAAATTGTTCTGTAAGCATTAGTAACTTAATTGTATTATTTTGAGGATGCATGCATAAATACATATTGAATATATTAGTTATGTTGCATAGGGAAATGAAGCTAAAAGGATAGAGACTCTTCACTACAAGGTGTTGTGTTTCTTAACAGCCCTGCAATTCTGGCTGTGAGCTGGATTATTTTGAGCTACTGTGCTTCCCATTCTGGTTGATTTAACCCAGCGTAGTCCTACATTCAGTGAGCGTTTGAATGACCAGGCAAGACGCAGTGTACGCACCAGTGAAAATCCATCACACTTCATAAAGGATTTTGGGTACAGAACAGTAAAGGAGCTTGCTCTGAGTCACAACTGGCATCTTTCTGAAGGAAAAAAACACAAAATATTATAAAAATATTGTATGTAACAGACTGTAAATGAAAGAAATGTACTTGAATATCACAGCAATCCATTAAACACGCACAACCTGCTGAGAGATACAGCAGTATCATTCCTGTATAAATCAGTTCATAAACTCGTTTTTAATTTTTTGGCAGACTTATGAAGCCAATTATCTTGGTAATAAATATTCAGCTTTAATGGACGAGTAAATAATTAATGTTATTGCTTTTGTAAATTTAGCTTTTCAGTTATAAATTAACATAATTAAAAGAGTAATGTTTCAGTATGCATTTTACCAGCCAATTCTAAATCAAGCAATTAAACTGTAGGTTTTCCACATCAAATGAGTTGAGTTTATAATGATACAAACTGTAGGCATAAATTTGCTTTTCATGGTCAGATTCATTGCAAAAACATGAAGGAAAATATTCTGTAGTAGATGTAATCAAGTATATAATTTGAAGAACCATTAATATGTACTTTAACTACTTTTTGTTGTCCTTCCACAGTGAAATAGAAACGGGAAAGCACACTTCTTATCAATCTCTGGCACTGGGGTAATTGCCTCTGTGTAATTGTAATGGCCACTATAAAATGGGTGTCACTGAATAGTGGTTATTACATCTTTTTGTTGGATTGAGGAGAAGACCACAATGCACAGTATGGATCTAAAAAGATAAAAATTGCTCTGTAGTCATTAAACAAATTCCAGGCTGACTTAGACCAGCTGAGAATTTGATCAGATATTTTCTTTCTCATCTACTTCATCTATTTTTGTGATGTCCGTGTGCCATCTTCCTGTGTCATCCTTCAAGCTTAGTGAGTAATCAGAGTAGTTATGCTTTTCTTACAAGAACCGATGAGTTAGTAGGAATATGTAACCTTTTCTAACGTGAAGGCAGGTCACAACTGCTGAAATTCAGCCCTTTCAGTAGCTGTTCCAGAAGAGCAGAACATGTGCCTGTGACTTCAGGTTGGCTCAAGAGTTCAGGAGGTTGCATCAGTTCTGAATTTGCTTGTGACACAGTTAAGGGACGTCTGAAACCACATGGCTTCTGAAACTTAGAAGCTTCAGGGACATCAAGCTGTACAAACTTGGGCCTTTTTTTTAAATCAGGAATTCCATGAGAGCATTTCAGTTTCTTGGAATTGTGTCAGTTTGTGGCTTTTAAAGTAGTCTTTACTACTTGTCATTAGAAATGGAAGAAGCCTGAAGTGATTCTGACATGTATAGTCACTCACACACACATGAAAACTTGAAGTCTGAAAATTCATCTGTAGTCAGAAAGCCCCCACTGAAACCCCAGAGCTGTAGACACTGCTAGTCTTGCAGCCATCACAGATTGTAATTTATCATGTGCTGAACAGTCTATTTATAGCTCTTAAAAATGTTTCTAAGAGCAGCCTTTTGCAAACTGCCAAAGGTTTGCAGATTTGTAATGAGAAGAGTTTCTTGATGCTCAGGCTTGCCCACGTCCGATTTCATTGACATTTCTACATACTGTGATTTCATAGTCACTTCATGTCTCAGAACCCAGTGGGCAAATTTATCACTGGCAAAGCCCCCTGAAGTTGGTGAAGTTACACTAGAGATAAATTCAGGTCAATGAACTTTATTTTAGTGGTGTTCAGAATGTTTGCAGTGCTGTGCGGATAGATAGCTGTAGGCTTTTTTGCAGTATCCAATTGTTTAAGGGTGAGTGGATTGAAAAAAATATGCCTTTGAGATGAATTTGTGCTAAATGAGTTGTATACATGCAGAACTGCAGTATGGGTTTGATAATGTTATTATTTGGGGTTTTAGAAGGACCTTAAAAATAGGCAAAGCACACTAAACTCTCATGCATGATTTCTATGGGATTGTATTTCCAAAGAGATTTTAATTGAACACAATTACTGGCTGGCTGATGAGCCATGGGCGGAAGGCAGTGGGTCCAACCACCTGATGGCACAGACAGTTCTCATAAGCACTGCTAACTCTGCACGTCAGTGTGTCTCTGTAGAAGGTGAACATTTTTATCAGTACTAAAGCCAATTTCTGTCTCAAATGATGCCTTGTTGTGAATAGTTTTCATCTGTATTTCATTATTAGACTTTGGCCATGTCCAGGTTTAGATGCGGTACAGGTGCATTGTGTGGTTTCTTTGCCAATGGTGGCTAAATGAGTCTTTTAATCTCATGCCCAGCTCTACCTGGGCTTGGTGACATATTTCTGGCTGGGGTCTCCTAATTATGGACTTCAAACAGAGTCAGCAGTCTTGAGCTGTGTCTGAAGAGAATTCAGCGTATTTCATAACAAGGTTATTCTAAACCCCCTTACATTTGATAGTCTACTTTTAGCTGCTTTGGTTTTCAGCACAAATCAAAAGATTGCTCTGAGACTACCGAGCACCTAATGAGATTGAAGTCAGTTCAGACACTTGCTGTTCAGGCTGGCTCTGCCAGGTGCTGTATTTCTGCTCCACTCGTTAGGATTTATAGCACACCAAGGAAGCCAGCTTTTACCGATAGAAGCAGTGTGACACTGCCTTATTTTTATGGGTGGATATGAGTTATTCCAGATAGTTTGGCAACCTGCTGGGGAAGTCCATCTAACCTCTCTCTGAGAGCACACAGCAGGAGGACTTTACATGGGTGAACTCAAGATGTTTCTCACGTGGTCAGTCAGGGATGCCTTCTGCGTCAGTACTGGATTGCTCATTGCTTTGCAATTGTTGTTGAAGGTTTTCTGTAGTTCAGCATCTAAGACCTAGATGGCCTGGTCTTGGAAGCACAGACTGGAGCAGTGTGTGTGCTTGGAAAGGGGAAAAGACATTAAGGGAGTCTTGCTTTGCAATGGTAAATGTATTGGTGGCTGTGTACCCTAAGGCCAGCTTCTGGGGCTTGCAAATGCTCCTCTTTCCTTATGGTCCTTTTTAACTTGCACCAACTTTCTCCAAACTCCTTAAACTTCTCCTAGAAAGCTCTGCCATCCTCCTGCAGCCCCAGGTCTGCTCTGGCTGCTTCTTGTCTCTCGTGCACTCACCCAACTCTTACAGTCTGGTGCAGGCATCCATTCACCCTTCTCTCCTTCCTGATGCTCTGCCAGATCTCCGTGTGCCCTCTTCTGTATCCTCCCAGAGCTGTCCTTTATGACTGAAATTTAAAGACTTAAAGACTCTAGAGGTTTACCAGGTTTTTGTGCTGGTTTCCATCTCAAGTTCAGTTTATTTTTCTTCAAATATATACAATCCACATAGGAAAAGCTGTATTTCAGAAGTTAGGTTGGTGCTTTTCAAATCTCAGTGAATCTAACATACTTTTCAGGCCAACATACTGATCTGTGCACTGAGTAAGGCTGCCTTTGTGAGTCATTCATGGGCACTATTGACTCTTACCATCCCTTGGGTTCTGAGTGTCTAAAACAACAACAATGGGTGGGACTTCCAGAGTGACAGCACACTGTATACAACAGATGCATTGTTTTTCCTTATCTTAGAGCCTTGAAAGACAATCACATTTCAGGCTCTCAGGAAATGCATCAGAGTTTGAGGCTATGGGTGGCTTTTAAAATCAAAACATTGAGAATAATAATCTGAATTTATAATGGAAAACCCTGCTCAGATTCAGGCTTGACAACTGACTGACAGCTGTGTGTCCTCCAGGTGCCACAGAATCCAATATACTTGTATTTTCTCTAACATTTGGTATACCAGCTTATCCCCATATGTTCCACAGAGATAAACAATAATGTTACAGAGTTAAATAAATAACTTTAGAGATAAGTAACTTTAGCAAAGGACGAAAGCTTTGCTTAGCAATGACATTTAACAGTAGATGGAGATATGCATTTATTTGTTCATTTTCCAACAGAAAATGGGTTGGAAATGGCAGTGACGCAAAGCAGAATGTGTCTGAAGAGTGACAGATTAGGGCAGCAAAGGCAGTTGTTTCTTATGACTGGTCTCAGTGCAGGCCAGTAATAAATCTCACCTGTTCCAGTGAGAGCAGAGTGCGGCCAGTTCCAGGACTGTTGGGAATTTTCATCTTAAGTATTCAAATGAGAGAGTCCCTGAACCAAAATATTATAAAGGGGCAAAAAGAGGGTGAAAGCGCATCTGAAGAAGATACAGTTTTGGGTGGGAAAATGCAAATGCACTGAGTTCGAATGAGATTAAAGTTAACAGTGGTCAAGTTAACACCTTTGATACAGAGAAAGAGTAGTATAGTATGTTTATAAAAAGCTTATGCTTTCATATCCTGATCCTGTAACACAATCCACTTATGTGCTATCAGCTGTGGTAAAGAGGTCCAAAGGTATTTGAACCTTCTAGTAGTAAACAGTGGTGTTCATTCTGGAATGTAGCTGAACTACAGAATATAGAAAACATATCCCAGAATAGTGTCAGTGCATTAACTTTGCAGGAGTAGAAGTTTATCTTGGAATGGATCAAAAAATAATGTTTTTTCCCCCATTTAACATAATTTATTCTGCATTGCTGCATATATCGATCAATTTTGTTTCCCTTGAGTCAGCTGGGGTTTTCACAGCACATCCCACCTCCGCAATGCTGTGATTGCAGAGCACAGCCCTCACCCTGGTAACACCCTGGCAGACGTGTGTGGTTGTGTGAGCCCCAGGAGGAGGGGGAAGCCTGGAGATGAGGTAACTTCCAACTTGTGCAAAAAGTCTGTCCCTGGCTCAGTGAAAAAGGGGATAAGGAAAGAGGATAAGGGAAGAGAAAGGCTCTGACTTCGTCTTACCAATGAATTAAGCATTCTGCCATCCTAAATTTGGAAATGAAGCCTTTTAGCAAGCTGGGAACAAGTTGAAACTGATACAATGCACTTTGGGCCGGAGAAACATGCTTCAAATTTGCTATCAATAGACCTGGCGGAGCCAGTTACACCACACTCAACATGAAAGTAAGGCTGGCAGTTTAACCGTGATACTATGAGTGACACAGCTGTTTTCTAGTTAGATTCCCATTTTAAGTTAGAATAAGAGGAGATCCAGTTAGTTACTGTCATATCAGCAAAAGTTGTATCATAGTGCTGCCTCTGGTACAAACCTGTCGGCTATTGTTGGAAGAATTAGGTTTATTTCATTACTCAATTATTTTGAAGATCTCACCAGTTAAATGCAAGCTGTTTGGTACTTGTTCTCTCCTTAATCCAGGAAGTCAGTTAAGCATTGGCTGTTGTTTTTTTTTCCACGAGTGTGCTTCCAACCCTTTGAAAGCATTATTTGACAAGAATATATGCACTGCTATAACTTTATCACTGCTTTCAATTGAACTGGCAGAAGAAACAATAATCTCCTGAAAGAGCTTCAGTACAAGGGCAGATGTAAATGTCTCAATCTAAGGAGCCCAAGAGATCTTATTTTATAGTATAACCAGGCTGGAGGAGGAGGAGTAATACTAATAAAACCCCGTAGTTGTATAATGCAGTGTTAGCAGCTAGACAGTTAGGCAGTAGCCTGCAACTTTATGCTTTTGAACTTGGGAAGCAGCCTTTGTTATTATAAGCTCCTTTCTTCAGCAGGCAGGTTTAATTTCAAATCTAATTTGAAATAAAGCATTTCCTCTGCATTTCTTGGATTTCATTTTCAGAAATTATTTACTCATATGCAACAGCAGCAAGACTTGCACGGTGTCATAGCATTTTCTAACCCCGCAAGATATTCGTCATACTTTGGACCTCATAATATAACATTAATACTATTATGATGGGATAGTACATACAACAAGCATGCTTAACTGCTGCTCTTATTTCCTTTTTCCTGAATACCCTTAGTTTGCACTTGGATGACAAAAGCCAGCACTGATCTTCAGCAACATCGCAGTATTCCATTATATTCATCTTGGTTAAATGTATTCCTCATTTTATTATTGCTTGCATTCTTTGAGTTAATTTTCCAAGGAACTCAATCACACCACCAGCGTCCACCAAGTTTCCTAATCATAGATGTTATCACTTGAATTGCAGTTCTGCTATTTCAGTATCTATCTCTTTTGTTGGCAGGGAAGGGGAAAAAACAACCCCTTGGAACAGCTGAGTGCCGGTAGTGCTGGCGACTTCTGTTTTATTTATGTTTTGTACTGAGCCATCATGAATGATAAAGTATGTCTGGGACAGGGCTGTGGGCAATGCTCTAAGTGTTATAGTTGGAAAGGTGCCAAAGTTGCACTGCTACCAATTTTTTACCATTAGCTTTCTGGAAAGAGGGATTCAAAGTCTCATTTTATTCCCTTCTTCACCAGTGTCACCTTTACACTAAATTAATGTGAGATCTTTACTAGAGATGGAGCTGGCAGGATAAGTTGTTGATCCTACAGCTTCCTTGTCATGGCAGGAGCAGAGGAACAAGTTCCACAAAGCGTAGAAGCCGTCTTCTCTTGGGACTTGAGCTGTGAGGAGTCAGGAGCATCTTCCGGGTGCCCTGGCTTTCAGCTGAAGCTCGTGTGGTGGGATTGCATTAAGCTCAGTGTTCTGAAGCTCAGTAGAAAATGATGAGCTTGATCTTGAAGATATGGCAAAATGCAGCAGTCTGCACTGCCTGCTCAGCTGTATGGGGACTACTGTCTAAGGCTGTAATTAGAAGATATACCTGCTAATGAATTGGCATAATCCCCTGCTGTGTTTGGAGTCTGCTTTGGGATCTTTTTTCCTGCACTTAAAGAGGAGGTTGACCTTGTTAAATACTTAGCAATAAAAATATGTTTTCCCTTGCCTGTTTTACAGCTTTTCTTCTGGCTCTGCCAGTAGAGCTCCTCTGTATTTGTTGAGTGTGTTTACTCAAGTTTAGTTATAGGGAAAAAGGAAAGTTATGAGTATATGAACATGTTACATATGCCTGAGCATGTCGTACATGTCTGCGTAGATGTGCAAACATGGAATTTTGATTTCTTACTGGCCACAAAGCAGTGAAACCAAAATAAATTTAATATTTAAGCAAAGACATAAGGTTTCAATTATTTTTATGTCACCAGACTCTTTAAATATTTAATCTTTTCTGTGCCCAACTAATTTCTTCAGTTAGGTAGGTTGTAATGAATTTTTGATGAGACAAACTAACACTAATTTGAGTATCTACCATAGTGTAATATTTGCTTGCAAATATGTTGTTCAGCTTCTAGATACCTCTTTTTGCCCTATATAAAGTTGCAAATGCTCACCAATATCATCATATCTAGCCACAGGGCCCAAGCTGCGCCTTAAGCTGTGTGAGAGCCAAATATAAAGATGACCATGGTGGTCAGGTAAGGGTCCAGCCACCTCCTGTCTCACCCTGACAGAGATCAATAGCTGGCGCCTGAAGGAAGGTATGGGAACAGGACAAAGGTATAGCAAGGCTTCCTGCGAGCGAGACTCCCAGCCTTCATTGATTTGTGGTCTTGGAACATCTCAAGATAGAAGCAATGTCTTCAAGTTTAATATTTGATCTGATTTGTTACATCTAAAGTGTATAGTTATTTTGTATAATTCATGCTTTCTGTCAGCAAAGGACTAAGACTCCTCCAAGGGAAATACTCTCTTTTTACTGGAAAAATGTCTTGTCTGCCTTTTCTGATTAATGAGAACATCTATATGCCTGCTTTTGTGACTTGAAGACTGATCTGATACCACTTAACTATGTTAATTTAGGAGTGCACCTGAATATTCAATCCAGGGCTCCAGAAACTGAATGTAAAACTCTGAAGCGGTGGGATAATGAAAGTACTCTGTAGTTTGCCGGCAGCAACCTCCACACATCAGATCAAAGCAGAATGGGGGGGAGCACAAGATTTTAGAATCAAAACCAGCTGAAATTGTGGGATATCTAATACATGGGCATTTCTGTAAGTTCTGACTTGGTTTTTTGTCAGTTTCTGCAGCAGCTGCAGACCAGAATGAAGGGGATTTTACCAAGGATGCTGGTGTCTGCCACACTTCACCACCAGAGGATGGTCCTGGGACTCTGGGCTTGGGCAGTGGCTCCAGCAGACCACCATCAGCCCAGGCTTCTCCAGCTTTCAGGGCGCCTGCTCACTATGACCAAAGCTGAAAAGGTCCAAGGAGCATCTCTGGAGCTGTGTGATGGGTTGTCCAGGTTCCTCTGTGGCTGTGAGAGGGAAACCAGTTGCCTGCTAGGACACTGACCACCAAGTCAGTAGTGGCTTACTGAATGTGAAGGGTTTTTTCTGCAAAATCATGTAGTTTTGGACAACAGGACTTGCATGCATTCTTTTTCTTTTTTTTTTTTTTTTTTTTCCCCTGTTTTCCCTTGGAATGTTCTGAGTCAACACAAATCATAGCTCATGAGAGTTTCCTTGCATTATTTTTTAGTACCTTTGTACCTTACTGTGTTGTTGCTTTGTATTTGTGATGCACATCATCAGAGCTTGATGGAAGCATGTTGCGTTTAGGCTGGAGCATCTGCATCTTGCTCCTTATGGGAATCCTGGCCGCAGATTTCTTTCTGTTATGTTGCACCATCCCTCTTGCATCAGAGAGGTGGGAGTGGCACAGTCATTGCATTTTGCTGCGACCAAAGCTCCATGTCCGCACCTCCTGTTACATCCCATCCTCCTGCATGTTCATAGCAGTCTAGATCAGGCAACTGCTTGTCAGTAGCATTTTCCAGCCTACTGCTGTTGTGCTCTCATTCTCATAATGGAAGTGGTTGGGAGTGAGGGAAGCTTGCTTTCTTTTTTGTCTTCACCAAGAGCTGGAGGTGCATGCTGCTGCCTGAGTGTGCCTCCTGTAATTGATGATCCACCCGGCAGTGCAGGAATTCAGATGGTACAGAAACTCTATGCGCATGCATAACAACGTACTAAGGCAACATGCCAGCTCCTTCCCAAAGAGATTTGCCTCTGATGAGCATTGGCAAGCTGTGCTAAATAGGAGCTTTCAAAGACACATCTTTTCCAACCTGAGACTAGGCTCCTGCGCTCAGTGCAATCATGATCTAGTCCTATTACTGTTACTTCTGTTTCTCAACTCGGCTGATGCTGAATTAATGCACAAAAATGTAGTGCTGATTTTCTTCATGACTCTTTTTGCGTTACAATTTACAAGCAAAGCTGAAGAAGTAATTGTAACTGTGGTCTCCTGAGATAGAAATCCCTTAAAAGCTGTAGAACTCAGTCTTGCCGCTACCTGCAGATTAACTAGTGCAGCATCAGCCGTTTCTATACCCGTAAGTCATTTAGCAGCCATTTCAGTTGGCAGTCTGATTTTTCATGGTTACCCTGGAAGAGGACAGGAACTGAGAAGGCCCATTTTTGACCTTTATGTCTGCGTTCAAGAGAGGCAGTAGGTCTGAAAATGCGTACCAAGAAACGCAGGGCTGGGCTCTGTGCTTTTGGCTCCTGTTGTGGGTATCTCACAAGCTGTAGATCCTCTAGATGTGGTATGTAGCATAAACGAATTCTACAAGATCCAGTGAAGTAATTAGTGCTAAATAACAGGAATATATTTGCTTGTTTTGATCGATGTGACCATGCTTGCTATATGTGGACTTTTGGTAAAAATAACATATTCTATCTATAAAAAAAAAAAAGCAGTATGATGCTAACTTTCAGTGTGGGCAGTTTTACATGCTGATTACTGAAATATTCCTTCTTGCAAGCCTTAAAGCTAATGGGTTTTTTCAGATAGCTGTAACCTGTTCGTGGGCTCAGGA
This sequence comes from Nestor notabilis, assembly GCF_000696875.1. Classification (NCBI taxonomy): domain Eukaryota; kingdom Metazoa; phylum Chordata; class Aves; order Psittaciformes; family Psittacidae; genus Nestor; species Nestor notabilis. The sequence continues at coordinate 22,322 of NW_009917849.1, read as the reverse complement.
TTTTTTGTGAAGATGTAATGGGATTTTTCCTCCTTTGTAGGAAACCTCTAAGGAATAAATGTTAGAAAAGCATCCTCGAGCCTGTTTTAAGGACACAAACTACATAGCATATATGTATCCGAACTAGGGAGGTTGGATCCTGCTTTTTGTTTGGTCCTTGCCTGCTTTGTCCTGCTCTGCCTGGTCTGGCTTCATAGGCTGTGTGGTCCAGGTGGGGGAAGGATGGTCCTTCAAGTGTTTTCCCATATGCCAGGGATTAGGGATGACTAGTGCAATGATAGTGATAAGTATGTAATTCTTGGTGCTTTTCTAAGGTTTTTGGTTGCTGGTAGCATTGCTGCCAGGTGGTTGCCTCCATTGCTGTCTTCTCATCTGGGTGTCTGCAATGAGGCCCCCAGCTCCATTTCAGTGCCAGGGTCTGACCTCTTGGAAACACCAAGCATAGTAGCAGTGATAGTGATCTGGAAATTGTGGTGATGGCAAGTCCTCAGCCTCCCAAAAAACCTCAAGCCACTTACCTGTCTCTGACAATTGCTTTGGAGGCTGAGCTTTGGGACCCCTTTGTTGCGTGTTGAGTTGATAGTCACCAGTTCTCGTCAACTGTATGGTCCTAATGTAATTGCCTGTTTAGGACCTTTAAATTCCATGAGTGAGAGCCATTTTAACAGTGCAAAGTATTAAGACTGAGGTGATGTCTTTGCTTTTAATGCAGAAGTCCTGTTATTCTGCAGAAACACCATAATGAATTAAAATATTCCCTATGGAGAAGTGTATAACTTGCTTTTTTATTGTGATATCAGACTGGAATAAAAAGCAGCTGGGCTGGTATTCATTTCTTGGTGTAGAGACACTATTAAAGTATTGTAAAGCAAGAACGGCTTTGCACCACAGTTCTTGAATTCAAAGATTGCCCTCTGAAGGTGCCACACATGATGGATTGTCACAGGCTCTTTGTCCTGCCTTGACATTTCATTCCTATCTGATGTTGTCTTGTGTTCTGCTCTGAATCTGCCAAACAACTGACCCTAGAATTTAATGCCACACCTTCTCTTTCCTTTTTCTGAACAGCATCTTTCACAGCTGAGGCTCTGAAATACTGGAGGACATTGCATCTTCCTCAGGGACACAGACAAGGGGGAGCTGGATCCTCTGGGGAGCTCAGAAAGGAATTGTGGTTGGTGGTCGCCTGAGGAACTTACCTTCACACCAATGTTGCTCTGAAACGAGTTGTGTCCAACATTCAGGTTTGGTAAGGTACGTCATTTTCCCCCTGCTCTTCTCTTTTTACTCTTTTCTGAATATCTACATGTGGGGAAAACAGAAAACTAGCAGCCTTTGTGTTTATTGTTATATAGGTGCCACACTCGTACCACCTCCGCAAATAACTTTTGCTCTCCCTGAATTTGGAGAGCATTCAGCAAGACTGAAGTGTTTTTAAAGTCTTGGGCTTGAGGGGGTGCATGTTGATATCAAGTGCTTTTTTGAACTAAATGCTCACTGATGGTTGTGATATGCTGGTGGTGATGTATACCAGGTAATAGGCATCTGCAATTTGTAAGTCACACTTGTGTTTCACGAATGTGTGCAGTTCAGAGGGTCAGAGATGGAAAAAATAAACGATGCTGAAGTAGCCCATTTGTAATACAGTCCTGTGCTTTCCTTTGTGCTTCATATATTCTCCTTGTTTGCCAAGGATGGAAATAATACCAATTTCTTGCATAACTGTATGTGCCCACTTTGGTCTGTAGCACTTAAAATTTTTGCATGAGTGGAGGTTCTCACATCCACAGCCTTGGTTATGCTGTAATGTAGCAAGGCAATATGCAACTATCTTTTAAGAAGATAGAGGGCCAGGACTTAAGGGATGTAGCGTGGACAAAGCTTGTGCTATGGAAGCATTTAGGGTAATACAGCTGCTGATTCTACAGCTTCTTTCATCTAAGCCAAGTTACTTCTGAAGGCAATGTTTACTGGTAAAAAACCCCAAAAATTAAAGCATTGGTTCCCCAATCTCAGTAGAGTGGTATCAGATGATGCTATCCTTTTTCATTTAACACTTGGATATTGGTTTCTGTTACATGACTGAACCAGCAGTATAGTCTCGTTGAGAGAAGTACAGGAGCAACATTAACACGTGCGTTTGGTCTTAGTGGAGGTAGGGGGGAAAGTCAAGGCTTTCTTAAAAGTCTCTGAGAAGCTGTAAGGAATCCAGATGAGCTTACATTCATTCATTCTGCTTTTGATCTGTTTGCATGAGCAGAGTTACCTCTGGAAACTGTATGCTCAGACTCCCATGCTCCAGCAGAGCTCTGCTGGTCTGGAGACTGCCTGTCTCCAGTGGTTGCAGAAAAACAAGTTGGCTGGAATAGCTTAAATGAGATGCTTAACTTTTAAATGTTGAGGGTCAAGAGAGGTCTGTTCAAGCGCAGCATATGCTGTTAATTTGTACCAGCATTTCATGGAAACACTGTTGTCAGGGAAGAGAGGTTCCCATCATTAAAACTGCTGCACTGCTTGCTCCGTTTGTCTGTCTGCTCAGCTGGCACCTAGTTTCTAGAAGAGGAGGTTATTAAATGTTGCTTCTGCTTTTGTTATCATCTTCACTTTTGTTTATTTCCAAGCTGCTGCTCTTGTGATTATAATACCTAAAGGGGAAGGCTGTAGGAGAGGTATTTCATAATCAAGACAGCTTTTCGGCTTTTGCAGAGAAATGGTTTGCATTATTATAATGTAGAAATCACAGGTATTTTTTTTATTCCCTGCTTCTCTGTGAGATTTCTAAGTGAAAGCATGTTAAATCTTCCTTGCAATGAGCATATGGGTTTTGCTGGGTGTGCAGGGTGCCTCAGGGCATGCAAGGATCTGCACCGGCATGGTTGGTTGCTAGTGTGACCGTGGTGCTGACCCTGCCTTGGACAGGATGGTGTTAGATGAGCTCCCCATGTCCTTCCTACCTGGGTCATCCAACTCTCAGTCTAAGGTTCATGTCTCAGGCTGCAGCATGAGTATTACTCCAGTGAAGAGGTTGTGCAGGACTTCGTACAAGTTTCAGAGGACAAAGAGCATTTTTCTATACAACTGATTTGTGCAAAACTATTAGTTAGGCATTAAACTCTTGGCTGGACTTTGATTGTAATTTTTTGCATTTTACTTTGTGACTGTCAGATCTAAAAACTTGGTTCTTATTTAAGCTCACATTCATGGAAACTTGATCTTTGAGAAGAACATTGCAGAAGGAAAGATTGTGCTAAAATTTAAAGAGTTAGCAAGGCTGCTGTTTTCATTCAAGTAGCCGAGACCCTTTTTTGTCCTTTCTTATCATTTTGGGGGCTCATGCAAACTTAACAGTATAATTGACTACCATCAACTTTATCTGCTCCCATGACGCCGTCATAAGACAGAAGTGCTACTTATCCCCGTTTTACAGATGGTGAATAAGGAACAGAGTCGCTTCTAGGTCACTTTTAAGCAGTAAACATCTGTCTCTGAATTCTATGCAGTCATAAGTGCCAAACGTGCATCTGATACCCACAGCTGGAGACTCAAAGATAACCTTGGCTGAGCAGCTGAGTCTATAGGGCAAAGCATGAGACTTCGATGTGGATCCTTTTGAGGTCACTGCTCTGATTGAAGCCAGTTTCTTCCATGTGTCCTGCTCTTCCAATTAGAGGGGGTTTTAATTAAGTGGTTACTGTAACACCAGATGACATCAGGACCCACCTTTGTTCTGTATCTCTGCTGGAAATGGCAACGTATGTCCAAATAATGTTAGCTGAACTCGTTTACCTTTGCAGCAGAATGTTGTTTGCTCATGTGAGACAATCAGATTCCCTTTTAGCATCATTTATGCAATTGTGGCGATGGTAATCTTACTGTGTAAGGAAGTATTTTAAATGGATCTGTAGGTAACCTGCAGAATAATTTTATTAATTTTATATTTTTTTTTCCTTAAATTACTCATTAGTACATTAGTAGAATCTGGTTAGTAAAATTCTGCTGAAAAAGCACATTTGGTAAATATGTAAGAGAAAAAAAAATAGGTAGCCATTAAACATAGTTAATAAATTTTATCTTGCAAGTGGAACTGGAAAACCCTCTGTTCATTTAATGTGTTTTATGGATCTCATAGCAATTAATTGTCTTCATTACATGGACATAAATCTTCAGCGTAATTCACCTTTTTTAGATGAATTGCTTTGGAACTTTTGCTTTGTTTAGGCTGTAATATTATTTCTCTCTTTTAAAAGTTGAATTTCAACACCAGATTTTTCACTACTCCCAAATGTAAATCAGTTCAAGTTAACAAAATCCCTTTGTGTTACAGGGCAGTGCAGGCGTAGGTTGCAGCTCTGATGGTCTGGTGAAGCAGAGAACTTGCATGTTCAAGCCCTGCTTGACGCGTAGAAGAGCAGTGGGCAGGTGTCATTTTCTCATTCCCTATATTATATGGGCTGATAAAGAGTTATTATTTCTCTCTTCAAATCCATCTCCCTTCTTATGTGATTTCGTTTATTGAATCAAGAACAAACACTGATTTCATGTGCCTGTGGGTTTGTGTGTCAAAATAAGACCTTAGTGCAACATTCCAATGTCTTGATCAGATGAGCAAGTCTACCGCATGTGTCTGAAAATGTGTCAGTAAAATTGTCCTCCTACATTATTGCAAGAAAAGTTCAGCTGGAGCATCATGGGATGTCTGCTTGAGTTCCCAAAGTTAAAGTCAAAGCTGTATTTTGAATAAAGTCTTTATTCTTCTTGATTGAATTGTTCACACCGAATAGGAGAAGAGGACAGCGTGGAGGATCGCTATTTTACACGTGGTTTTCATCAGAGCTTATTTGTATGAGGAACATCTATGCAAATGTTTTCTAGTGTTCATCTGAACTATTTTGTCAGGGTGAAGAAATAAAAAGGCTATTAAGTTTGCATGTTTTGTTGCAAGATCAGCAGACTGGCTGTTAACATATCAATTCCCTTGATGACACCTCTTGTGCAACCCTATTCACTCAGCTTCTCCTGACAGGGCTCTTATTGAATCCATCAACCTGACACATATCAAAGCACAATTTCTGATAACAAATATCTTGGTGTAAAATGAATTAAGAACCTGGTATCAGCAGCAGAACTGAGTTGAATTTCTGAAGGAAAATAAGAAACTCCGAAAGTAATATGAGATTCTTAAGATATCAGTCACAGAACAGTAATATTATAGTCCTTTACCTGTACTGTTGAAGTACTAAGAAGTCAATAGGTCTGCCTAAAGTCATACAAAAGGGCCTGTTGCTGAGCAGTCAGCCTGTAGCTCTGCCTTCTGGACTCTGATGTATAGTGACGGACTCTAGTGTTTGTTCAGAGAGCATGGTTTATTTTTTTCTTACAGAATCATAGAATGGTTTGGGTTTGAAGGGATTTTAAAGATCATCTATTTCCAACCACCCTGCCACGGGCACGGACACTTTCAAGTAGACCAGGTTGCTCAAAGCACCATCCATCCTAGCGTTGAACACATCCAGGGCATCCACAGCTTCTCTGGGCAACCTCTTCCAGTGCTTCACCATTCTTCTGGAGACAATTCTTTTGTGAGTACCATTGACCTCCTTGTGATTGGTTTGCACTCTGGTCTTTGAGGAGTTTGGAGACTGAGGAGTGGAAAATGCTAACTGTGAATGGAGTACCTCTTTCTCTCAGAAGATGAAGCAGTTTGGAGCCCCTTGTCCTCTGCAAAGCTGCTGCTTAGCAGCCCATGGGCTATGTCTTTGACAGGGTCCAGCTGGGGTGGAAAACGGCATGTGTTTTTAGAGCTGCAGATGTTTTGATATTACCTGGCTCAAAACCTACTCCTGAGGACATATTTCCATATCTGCTTGCAGCCTTCTCCTACCTGTCTTGCTCTCCCCATCCTGCTTTTCTATCTTCTCACTTAATTTTTGCATCTCTTAGATGATAAGCAGCTTCGGGCTGGGCAGGGCTGCCTTTGCACTGGTGCTGCTTTCACTGTGCCCAGGCTTGCTTACCTCTCATTTTTGGCTAGCACACACTATGAAGTACTAGCTAATAATAATCATGCTTTTTGCTCTGTGGCATGTCTGCTCTTTGGATGAGCATGCACTGGCAGTTTGCAGCCTCGCAGAGATGAAGAGGATGGCGGCCAACAGTTGATGTGGAAAATTAATTATGAACTACCATCCTCCTGCCACGTAGTTAAGGCATTTCTGCTTTCCAAGCTTTACATCCAGCCTCATAGAAAAAGTAGGAGAATGCTGCATTTCCTTCCTCAAATAGTGGGAATATTGCCAGAACAAAGCTTAGTGGAGAATGTCACACATGGGACTGATCACTCAGGATGCTCTAGAGCTGCTCTGCCTGCAGCTGTGACACCACTACCCAGATAGTAATTTTTACCTTTCATTGGACAAATGTTAGTTTGATTGTGCATCCTAGTTGATAAAGGCCTGTGTGTGCATGATAGGGAAGTCACCCATGTCCCATATGCAGTCAGGGAGCAACGTCTCCTGTCTCTTTTTAGTGATGACTTGGTAACATACAGGTTCAGATGTGCTACAGCTTGTTATGTTTCCATCCTTAAGGATGATATATTTATTTCATAATGATCCAAAAAAACTGGCCTGTGTTGTAGAGGAGGGAGAGTTTGACAGGCACCATGTGGTCCTGGGAATGTAATTACCTGAAGGAGCAGTTCTGTCCCTGAACAACCTCTGTCTTAAGGATCACAGAAATAATTGCTGGAAGCCCTGGCACTGTCTGTACTTCAGGAGCTGGTCTGGTCTCTTAATTGCGTGCTGGGTCTTACTAGCTTGAGTTGAGCACTGCAGAGCCAGCACAGCACAATTTAATGCCAAAGATGCCCTTCCTTAGATAGCTCTGTAGGATGCATGAAAGAGCCTGGAAGAGTTTAGGATTTTTTGAAAGCCCTTTTGACTTTTGTAAGTGACTATCTGGGCGTGAGCTAAAGAATCAGAGAATCACAGACTGGTTTGTGTTGGAAAGGACCTAAAAGCTCATCTAGTTCCAACCCCCCCGCCACGGGCAGGGACACCTTCCCTAGAGCAGGTTGCTCAAAGCCTCAAAGAAATGGGCATTTGGTGTAACTTTTCTCAGTGAAGGCTTTGCTTAGTCTAAAGGATATTGAAGTGTGCGATGAAAGCAGCCTTGCAAAGCCACGGCAGTAACTGGTATGAGGTGTTATGGAGATACTTTGCTTTATTAGCAGTTTCTCTTTAGACCAGAGAAATCCTTTAAGCTGTTCAAGTTTTCAGTTAAGGTACCAGAAGTCTCCATTTTGCACATTTTTATTATGAAATTTATTGTCACAGTTGCTGACGATTTTGATGGTTAACTGAGAGGTGGTGCTCTAAGAAATACACAGGACTTTGTAAAAGGACAAATTGCTGCCTGATGGAAGTCACAGACTTTTAGTTTCCTTTTCCTGAGCTCCTAACTCCTGTCTCACACAAACTTCTTTCTAGTGCTGTCATGCTGTATTTTGGAGCCAGGAGGCTGTATTTGGAAGCACAAACTTGTTGTATAAGTTCTTCAGATGGGCTGCAAATAATTATGAATATATTTAATGAAGGGAAGCTGAAACATACTGAAAACATTTGGAAATAAGAGAGAATGTGTGCAGCCAAGCGCTAGCTGTGAATGGAGAGTTCTTGACATTGTTTAACGGGAGCTTTCCAGCTTGTGGTTTCTGCAGTGAATATGTACAAACCAGCAGAAACTAGAAGGGCAGGGTAGCTGGAGGTGAATGGGAGGGGAAGGGGCTGCCTCTAACCTCTGGGGGAAAAGGCACGGTGAAGTGCAGCATTTCTGTTCATGCACTAATGCCCCCACCAGCCTTTGCCTCCCAGTTGCTGGGAGCAGACCAGCAGACACCCTGCTGGCACTGGCCCCCTCTGAGCAGGGTAGTGTCTGTTCCTCCACCACAGCACATGCTGTCTGTTGTTTTCTCCTGACAGGCAGTTGATAACAGGGAGGTTTTAATTTTGTAATATGTTTTTCTTCCTGTACTAGGTGGGGTAAGTAGCTCCATTTATATCTCACCGTACAAGCTTGGTGCCTTTTGCCATTAGTGGCTCTGTGCCTTTTCCCTCATCTCAGGAAGTGGCCACTGATCTTTTTGGAGATTCCCCTTTTCCTTTCTTCCCAATGCTGTTGTGCTTTCCAGTCTTAATGTTGTGTGAGAAAGAACTCTTCAGTTTTGCATCAGATGTTGTATAAAGACTTAGGCTGGAGGGACCAACAAGTTGAAGTGTGCTCAAGCTGTGTTGTGATGATGCCATAACCCGCACAGATGGTGAAGCTGAGAACCAAAGCGTGCCAAGTAAAAACTGTAAAAGGCAATGTAAGGCTTAGTACCATGCCATTACCCTGTCAGACCTCATGCCTCTGTCAGGTACTGGAGGCTTTTAGCTTCTCTCCTCCAGCACAGTGGTATTCTGGGGGGTCTGGCCAGCATCCTGGGATAGAGAAAATATGTATAAAATGAAGAGAATTCAGGAAGTTTTTTGCAGACCAGTTTGCTTTTTATTTTTGTAATTGGGTGAGAAGTGTTGCTGACTGCCACTGCGCCTGAGGGACCTTCTAAAGCATTAACTGAGTTTGTGACTGATGTAGGGAGGTTGCAAGTCCTTCTCTGCACTGCTGTGCTGCCCCATGGGTGCCACCAAAACATGGAGGACTACCTATGCTGTGCACACATCCCAGTCTTTACTGGCTTCCTCCTTGGATTTTGACAGCTTCTGTACCAGTGTGGGTCACTGCCCCGTCACTGATGACCACCACTGCAGGGAAGCTCACTGGGCTGGCTACTCTCCACTTGGACAAGTCCCAGTGGCCATGGTGGGACCTACCCTGAATTAACTGGTAGGACAGCCCTAGAGATGGATGCTCAGTTGGATAGTCTGGTACTAGAAACCGGTGCCAGTTTGGGATGAGTCCCAAAGGACTGGAAGAAGAGCAGGCTGGGCGCAATGAGTAGCAATCTCTATGGCTTAGGCAAGCACGACATATCTGCTGGGTCAAAAGCAAGCCTGCTGTGCTTTCTTGAGAAGAGAGACCAATTGTGTGGGTATTGCTGGGAATAAGGAAGTCTTTTAGCCTCTGTGTTGGGATTTGTGTCCTATGTGACCCTACGTGGTCATACCACCATCCCTTCATCCATGAAAGCCACGTGTTTCTGCTGGCTGTGGTGGACCTGATCTGGGAGGATGGCCCGAGTGGTAGAAGGACATTTAGCTATATGTGCACTGCAGTTTGCTCAGACTTATGTCTGTTGTCTCCTTTTAGGACCATTGAAAATTTCCTTCACAGTGCTCTTAGAAAGGTGGTGAAACAACAGCACAAGAAGTCTTCCTCATTAGGAAGGCCTGTCAGCACCTCTGCTTGGCTTGGGAGCACGGGAGAGGGGGGTGGGCAGCCCTGCACTCTGCTCGCTTTCTGTCTGGGAGGAATTTCTAGTTGTTAATGATTAATTCAAACAGTTTTTTGTCATGAGTACATGTGCACAGAGTGATGAATCTGTGCTGGGTTAGAGGTTGAGGTTGCTCAGTGCTGACAGTTAGTTTGAGCCACAGGCTTTGCTTTCATTTGCATTTTCACAGCATTAACCCAGACCTTGTCAATTAAAATCCAGGCACATTTTGATATGAGACATCTTCTTTTAATGATAATTGTAATAATATCACTTTTATTCATTTAAAACCTGTCAGGCAGGCCATGTTTCCTGGAAAATAGCTGCCTAAGTTTCATACTGCCTAAATAACTAGGAAGTATCTTTCAATTTTTTGAGCTGACATTTCATCAACAATAACTAAAAGCAATTGAGGCCATAGCTGTTCATCTTTGAACATGTACCAACTCCAGTCAAGGTTATTTGACTTTATCTGCTGAAATAAGCAGGTTTATTAGCCTTCACTTTGGAGGCTAATAAACATTTGATAATTGCCTGAAGTTGATGATGGGGATTTATACTATTTATTATTGACTTTTCTAACTACTTGACAGCATAGCTCTAGAGCATATCTTAGGTAGCTCACCTGTTTGTTGGGGGGGGGGGGAAGCCTTAGTGTAAGGCTTGATTAAGGAACTTGTCTGAGTTGCACAAGAAGCCTGAAGTAGAATAAACCACAGAAATCCTGTGTCTGTTCTAGTACATTAACTGCAGTGGGTTTTTTTTATGGTTTTGTGTGTCTGTAAATATTATATTTAGAATCACTGTCAGGCCGTAAAAATGAGCATTTAATAGTTGGAATGGGAGTGATATAGCAGGTATCAATTGAAAACCCATTGTGGTTTTGTTTTAGCATGGCATGAAAGATAACAAAATGAAAATCATGTTTAGTTTTGCATGGAAGAATACTTTTGATTTTTCCGAGAGGTGGTTTCTAAGTGAAATCCTTTACAAACAGCTAGGGTAGGAAAGCAAAAAGCTGTATCAGGTAAGACTGTATCTAGATCTTGTAATGTGTTCGGGCTGTGCTTGTCTATATGGGTGGAAAATGCAGTGCTGCTTTTTGTTTAGACATTTCCTGGTTTCTTTGCTGAGAAGTCAGTGACAGACCTTTAGCCAGTTCATATAGATTTATTTGCTTATTTGTCATCTCATTCCTTTAAAATCTAGTTTCTTCAAATAGCCCTTGCGTATTTCAAAACCTCATCAATACTATAAATGTACTACTTCTTTGGTCCTTCTCTGAGAGATGTAGAAGAAGGAACTCTGATTAATTAAAAGCACCTCTAGGTGATGCCATAATATAAATAACAATAAGCCTGCCTTATTTCTATAGCAACTGGGATAATGTCACCAGTTGTTAGTAGTTCAAAATTCAGGGCATAGCATGAGGAAATCCAGGCACAAAATGCTGCATTGAAAAAAGGTTGAAGAATAATAACTGAGAAGTAAATGGACTTGTGCTGCTGTGACTGTACACTGGAAGTTAATAGTTGTACTTTTAGTAAATACAAATAGTAATCCACCTTGCTCTGGTAGGACTCTTTTTTCCCCTTTCTAGTATGAACTGGAAAGCCTGTAATCTGCATTCTGGTGCTTTTAGAAACTGCAATGACAACAGCTTACCTTGAAGGCTGTAAATATTATCACACATTTTTCTACTGAGCCTTTATCAACTGAGCTGTGTGTCTCATTACTCTCGTTTTTCTGAGTGCATTTATAAGTGTAAGAGATGATCAATAAAACCTGAGCTACCCTTGCAAGTTAAATAGACCTGATTTGAAATTACCAGACTTAGAGATTAGGATTTGCTAACACTGATTTAAGAGCAAGCAAGGTCCGTTTACATGCTATTTGTTTTCTACTTTTGAGGTTTGAATTGCATAGGGAAATCTGTCACATTGCATGTTTAAGCATGAAAGTTGCAGCTAACACTTTATTGAGCATGCCTTCTGTAGGAGCTGCCTTCTTACCCTGCATTTTACTGTATCTTACTGAAAACGTAATGTAATTAATAGATATGGAACCCATCTAACTGAACAGAGTGAGGTCTCCATAAACTTTGACTCTACACTGTATTTTCTGTCTATTGCTTTTGGTCATTGGGAGACATCCAAAGGGAAAATCAGAATGTAAAATTTAAAGAAAAAGACACAAAAGGATAATAAAATATTCCAAAGATGTTGAGAAGAACTGAATCCGAGCTATAAAGATGGATGTTCATGATGTTCCTGGCGCAAAGATACAAAATGCTCAATGACAGACTTTTTTTTTTTGTCATGCAGGTGGAGTTGTTCTAAAGATTTATGCCACAGAGACTTCACTGAAAATATTAGTATGTTAAAAGTGTTCAGTATAGGCTTTGGGAAGCGATACAGCTCTTCACAGCACCCAGCTCTTTATCTGGTTGGTCCCTGCTGCCATTGAGAGCAGCTTTGGAGGGGAGCTCAGTGCTGCAATTTCTCCTACCCAGCTGTTCCACCCATGTGTACACACGGTGCTGGGGTGATGCAAAAGCAACCCTTTTACTGCAAAATTTCTAATGGCTAAATTTGTGTTTAACCCTTAGATGACAGCGTGGAAGTGGAGGCTGGAAGGGCAGCGCTCCCCTTCAGCGCAGGTCTGACTGGGCATGAGGAAGGGATGGATTGATGCTAGACAGCAGCCTCTTATTTTCCCATCTTGTCACTTTCAAACATCTAATTTAAGAACCGGAAGGCCATGTGGAATGGTCTTGTGTCATAAAACAGAGGTTTGGTTATACAAATTAAATACTTTATTGGCTTAAAATTAGTCTGTAAGATGTAGTAATAAGTAGGTCATTGAGGCAAATGTGCTGAAATAAAACCTTCCAGAAAGGTAGCTGTATCATGCAGATGTTCTCTCTGTTACAGAAAACTGCTTTAGGATGTCTTAAATGTTTTATGGCCCTTGTTTGTCATAGCCACCCAGCTATGTGTTGGGCCAGTTTTTATTACTGAGGTATGTAGTGTGGTGCCTCTGGAGGTTCCAGCTGAGACTGGGCATATGATATCGGTTACTGATGGTGTGTCTCAGTTTCATGAGATAACTATGTGCCAGCCACTCTTCCTTTCCTCTGCATGGTTCAGCTTTAAAGCAAGAGGTGTGTGGACTGAATAAAAGCCATCAGAAGGCACTGTTGCTCAAATATTGATGGATGGCTCTTTTGTTTTACATGGGATTTGTGCATGTTAATTTTGACTTTAGACTTGTATGCATGCATGCTCATGCTCTGTTGGAGTAGTTATTGATAAACATTATTATTAACGAGCAATTTTGTTCATAACTGGTTTTATCTGTCTTCATGACCAGTTTGAGCTGTACTATGCTCAGTGCTGGAGAGCAAGGTCATACATGGCAGTCCTTGGCCCAGAGTTTTCATGTTAGAAAGCAGAGCGGGTGAACGAAACATGATTGCCAGCAAGTGTGGAGGCAACAGATGGAGCACAGCGGTGAAGATGAAGGATGTGCAGAGCTCTGTGTGTTGTGGGGCATCGATGATCAAAACTCCTCTTTGTTGTGGTGCCTGTACAAGGCTCACAGCAATCAGGGATTTGGTTTGCTGAGACTAACTCCTGCCTTGTTAACTACTGCTTCTGGATTATTTCTGTCTATATCCATCTGCTGCCTTTTTTCTGTTAGAGCTGCAAATTCCTTAGGGCTGAGACAGCTTTTTATTTTTGTGTTTGTGCAGTACCAAATTCAGTGTAGTTCTGGCCCAGGGTTAACACTAGTAGCTGTCAGCAGTGGCATTCACACATGAAAATAAGACATTGGGAAAACAATGATTTTCACGTTCCGATTATCTTTATTTGCATTCCAACATCCGCTGAAGCTTTGAAGCAGAAAAAAATACTTAAATAAATGAGATATGATTAAAAATATTATTATGTACTCTACCACAAATATTTCCATGCAGGAAATGCATTTTTTTTTTGTTGTTGTATGTGATTGGTTGTATATACATCTGTAATTGTCTGGCAAATAGACTTTATCCTACAGCCTGCTTTCCTAGGTGCTTATTCATATTTAATATAGCTCTCCCATGTATTTGCATACATAAATACACACTTGTTTTTGACACCCGTTGGCATCCTTTAATTATATATTGACCCTGAGGCTGCTGGCTTTGAGGTCTCTGCAGCCACAGGTAGCTGGATGTTAGGTACTGTTGTTCTTTCCCAAGACCTGAGCCTGCTTCGCACTGACCTGCCAGCTGAAGTTTGCCCTTCTGGCACAACGCCACAGCTAAGTGCCTTTCAGCGACTTCTCGGCTATAATCCTGAGCTGATTTCTGGGATGCAATTCACTGCTATGGTTATCATATCAAAAGGGGAGTGATTTACATTTCCTGCACGTCTCGGTGTTGCCAGCCTTGGAGAATGCTGCAGAGAGAAAGTTAATACAGTTTGATAAAATAATGAAAATGAGCCTGTTTACAGTGTTGCATCTTACGCCGTGGAAGAATTTGGTGCAACACAAAGTTGGCATTAAGTAGAAATTTAGGCTGTGCACAGAGATTAATTTTGTAGTGTTTTTTGGCTCACAGCAAAAAAATAGGAAGATCGTCCCCTAAATCTCAATGTGTGGAGAGCTGTGTGCTCGCCTTTATGTGCCTTTCCTCTTTATCTTGATTTCTTATTGTTGCCCCTTAAAGTCTCTCTCTTCTCTAGATATTCACCCAGTGGAGTGCCTGCACAACACATAATCTTTGTTTTTATCTGACCTGCTCAGCCCCCTGCAGTTTCCTCTCTGAAAAGGCATTGAGCAGTCATACCAGCATCGTTTGTACAAAGTGAAACACTTTACGTTGAGGTATTTTAAGCACGTCCATACTGGAAATGCCACAGGAATGGCAGGGCTCAGCACTTGCTGCTGATTCCCATTCAGTTGCCTGTATTTGTATGCAGAAGCAGACTCGGTGGCGCCCTCGCATTCATTTCCTGTGTATCAATTACTTATCAGTGATACAGAAGCCCAATAAAGGAGCTAGAGGTAGGTTGCAGTGCTGAGAGTGTGGCTGAGCCTCCCCTGTCCAAAGGGGCACCATGCTGGGACATGAGTTGACAGGTCCCTTTTTAGTTTCCATGAGTGAGGCTGCACACGTTTGAGTTTGGAGAGGCAAGGGATGTATCTGGTGTGGGTGACTGAACTGGTGATCTTACTCATGCAGTCTTGTTTGGCTTTATTTCCTGTTTTTTATGAGCATTTCTCTTGGACGCATTCACTGCGCCGTGATGAGGGATTGTGTAAAAGGCACAATGAAAACATAGTGGGCAAAGCGCTCTCAAATTATTGCACCTTATCTTTCTCATTTGAGATTTTGATGTTGTGTACTTGCAGCTGCAAATGTAAAAATACATACCAATATGATAAGTCTGCCAAGGCTGGTGGCAGCTCCTCTGCAGGGTTTGTAGTCCCAGGTCAGGGTTTACTTATCTAGGAATTAGTGAGTAGAGGTCTGCAAAATTCACCTTCAGGCTGTTCAGGACAGGGTATTCTTTCCCTTCCATTCCGCGTTGCTTTTCTTCCCACTGTCTTAGCAAAGAAACACCTTGTTTGTGTCTCATTTTACCCAGCTTTAAAAGATTTGAAGCTTTGCTTATTTCTCCCATAACTTTAGTAAATCTTTTGAAAGCAGATCACTGTGACTAGTTTGTGTGCCTGACCTCCTCTTCCTCCTGACTTTGACTACTGCTTCTTGTCATCTTTGATTTCATCTTTTTTCTTTTCTGTTTTTTCCCCCTTTTCCTTTACTGTCTATGAAGATTTACGCTGCCTCATACTATCACCTCACCATACTGTTTGAATCTTAGTGCAAATGCCCTGGGAAGAGATTATACTCACCCTTCAAATTGATAAGTCTCTTTTAATGTATGATATCCAAAGAGAAGAGTATTTCTAATTCTGGGTCCTGGAAATTAAAACCAACATGTGCACATGTTGCTTTATCCAGACAAAATGTAAACCTCAGTGGAAATAAAACCCAGAGCATGGGTACCTGGCTGGTATACGGTTAGTCAGGGCACTTTCCTGCCTAACTCGTCCCTGATATAAAGGGATGCTCTGCATCTTTCTGTCCCTCTCATGTTTTTCTCTTTTTTCCCTATTCTATTTTTTTTAAGAACTGATTTCCTTAGGGAGTTGTTAATGTTCAGGGCTTTTTACCCTGACATTTTGGACAATGATGTGACAACACAAGTGCATCTATTACTCTTCCACTGGAAGCTGACTAAAGCAAAGGACGTGATGGATAATGGCCACATTTTCCAGCAGCGCCTGATGTACATGTGAGAAGAACTACTAAGTGACCTGCATATAAAACCAAACTATGTCGGGCACAAAGTCTGAGCGCAGAACCAGGAGACAAGACTGAGAACAGGTAGCCTTTCATCATGACTTCCTTATTTTGCTGCCCTTCCCTCTGTTGCTGGACATCTAGTGCTTTCTGTGTTGCGGCAGTGTGGGTTGTGTTGTGGGTCTGTAATTCCTTTGTGGGAAGGGCAAGCAAAGGGCAGCAGGCTTGTATGGCACGGGGAGCCTTGAGAAAAGGAGGGTGTACAATTGAAAACAGAGCATCTCTTCACCTTTGGCTGCTAAAGAAAGCTGATTCTCCTTTGCCTTGAGTAGTCAATTTACACCTGTGCAAATTGAATGTAAAACAGCACTGGCTGGAGCTTGCTTTTGGTGATGCTGTGGGTGCTGATAGCCTTCAGGGAGAAAGGAAGAGACCTGCTTTTGGGGCTGGCTGGGCTCTGGACCTGGGAGTTGGATGGCCGTTTGAGCATCATGTCCCACCAGGGCTCTTTGCCCTGGCAGGTGAGGCATATTGGCTGGATGCTGTGCGTTCGGTGCTTTGCAGGGTGTTGTAGACCTTTTGCTGAAGCTGGTGCTGCTCTGCTTTGTATTCCACAGTGTAGCCTTGCTAAAGCTGATTTTCGAACTCATGCAGTTAGGAGGGTTTGGGGAGGAATGAGGTAACGGTGGGGAAGGGATGGGGTGTTCTCCCCTCCCTGTTCCCCAGCACAGCACTTAGGCACGATCTCCCTGGCTACTATCTCATATCTCCTTCCATTTTTCCTCTCTGCAAGACCACTATGAGAAATGATCAGGTATTCAAAATCTTTCATAGAACTGAAGCGGGAAAAGCGTGAGAGTGATTTTAGTAAAAGCATAAGAGGAAAGTAAGACCAGCTTCCTTTTGCACCCAGAGCACCAGGGTGCAGGGACAGAACAGATGGCAGTTCTACCCTCATCTCTTGTCATTCTCATGAGCGGCACATCAGGAGTCTGGCAGGGTGGGAAACCCCAAACCTTTGCTTTGCTGAACTGCTCTGGAATATAATGAAAAGGCAAGTTTTTAAATGACTGACCATTAGATGGGCTTTTAGGCTCAGGGAGTAACTTATGGGTGAGACTTCTGTGACACAGTGAAACGCATTTTGTTCTTGATATTGTAGCAGCCCAAGCTACAGTCTTTGCATCAGGAGAAGAAGGTGCTCCCAGCAGACCTTGAATGATCAGTTTCCGCAGAGGACACACTCATAAATGTTTGGGAACAAACAGGAAATTGCAGTGTGCCAACAGAGTGGAAAAACAGAGCCCAGGTTGAGTATCTGTTTCTGGAACAGTTTCTGTGAATAATTTAGCTGGCTTTTCTGTGCTTTGAGTTTGCGCGTCTTTCCAGGGGCACTCCCTTACCTGGGATTTTGGGAAGACTAGTAATTTGCCAGATGTGAGCTAGTCTGGGGCCACACCAGAGACACTGAGGAATGTCCCTATACCAGAGAAATCAAAGTGCCCTCTGAGGCACTGCCTACTGTCATACTCGTCTTCGGTTTGCAAAAGGCAGCAATGTCTGCAGAACTCTCTTTCCTTCACCTGATGTAGATTATAACTGTAATAATGTTTACTTCAGGTGAAATAGGGTGCTGCAGCAGTGATTGGCATCTCCTAATAATTCCTTGCATGGATTCAACCCAAAAAATACAATCACGAAAGTATTCTGCAAAGAAGTGATGATATCCCATGAGCCTTATTATAGCACATTTTACTGAGAAACTTGTGGCTGTAACGAGGAGGTTGATGTACTTCCTCACTGTCACAGCATTAAAACCTAATTGCCCTTGGGTTTCTTGATTATCTCCACCACAGCTGTCACATTGTCCCTCTAAAAGAAAAAAAAAGAACTGACATCACATGCACAACTTCAGAAGGTCTTTTTCCTGGAAAGAGGCAAAATTATTATCAAGCAGACTGGTGTGTTTACCAAACTTGTTGGAATCTCGCACTGAATTGGGGCCCTGAGCTTCTATATCACAAGATAAGGTTTCCCGTCACACTTGTGCATTACCACGCTAGGGCTCCTGCCAGTATTTTGTACTTGGTACCTACATATGTGAGTGTATTATTTAATACTCTTTAATTTTACTCAAATTTCCAATTGTGGCTGGAAGAAGGGCTCTGCTTCCTCAGGATGTAATCCTCTCTCTTGCTGTAGGAAAGGTGTCCTTAGAGTCCTCACAGCCTCCTGTTGTGCCCCCTGTAAATGGGAGCACAACAATGATGCTGTCCTTTTAATATTGAATGTTCTGAGTGCTTCATCCTGGAACAATACATTGCTGCTGCTGAAAATGTTCCCATTTTCCAAGAAAAATGAAAAAGTAATGTAAGAACACTGGAAATAGCTCATTTTCTGAGCTTCTAACAAATACAGACTCTCTTCCCCAATAACTATATGTAGTTTTCCCTTTGATTTGAGATATTTCTAACCTATCTTGTTCTTATAGAATAGCCCCTGATTGTTAAGGGGATTTTCAAAACACTAAGCACCCAGTTCCATGTGGCTTTTGGTAGGAGTTTAGTGGCTAATTTCCCTTTGTGGCTTTTCTGTTAATCTCTCATTGATCTAATCTCCCAGGCAGATATATGTGCTACACATGTAGACTCCCCTTGTTCCAGCATGTTGGCCACGTGAGCTACTGTGTAGTCCCAACCATGGCACCAGCACTGTTTTAAGACTCAATAAACCATGCTGGGCTGAGCAGGAGCGTTATACTTGAGCTTTTTTTAGTGGCTCAGGAGAGAAAAAATGGCTCGATTTTAGGTTCTAGTTCTCATTTTTTAATCCTCACAGGAGCATAGAGGGCTTTTTACAATGGCTAAAATGGATGTGAAAGAGAAGCAATGCTTCGGAAGTTTGGAAAAGCTTCAAAAGGCCATGTATTGGGTCAAATGCTTTCTGGACAATCTTGCTGCTTAGCATATAGGAGGTATGGCTGTCAGGAGTGAGTTCAGGGCAGGGCTGGGTTAGTGTTGTTGCAGTACTTAGGTCTCATTGTCCCATCTAGGTCTGGTGGAAATGAGGGGATGGACAGAGACACCCAGGATGCTTTCTCACCAGGACCTGTACTTACCTGGTTTCTAGAACCTGCTGGGCACAGCCCAAGCATGGCTCTCTTACCCTGGGGCAGTGGGACATAAAAGATCTGGAGAGATTGATTTAGTGTGAAAACAAATCCTCCTCTCCTCTCTCCTCCAAATAATTTATGTTTATTTTTGAAAGGGGAAAAGCAATCAGACAGCTAAAAACCAGCATAGCAATGACAGGTTAGTGAGGCCTAGCCTATTCCTGAAGGCTTTATTGTGCATAGTACTAAGTAGTTTTGTTTGTGCAAATGAACTACTAAAAAAGAAAAAAGCTCAGAGCCTTTTGGAAGCCATGAGAGACTGAAACAGCTGAAGAGAGAAGGAAGAAAATACACCAAGATGGGGGGAATCAATCACCTGCAGGGGATCAGCACTGAGCCACAAGCTCTGCATGGGAGCAGGGTTTGCTGGGGGTCAGAGCTGGGATGAGAGGGTATGTGGTCTTCAACCACCTAGCCTGCAGCACTGCAGCCAGAAGGTGGGAAGAGGCTTTTCAAAGAGGGAATTAGTCACTGCTGGAATGAACAACCCCCTGCATGCATCATGCAGGTGCATGTGCAGGGGAGAGGGAGGCACCGCTGTGAGCACGGAATGCAGCAGGGTGACAGCTGGCAGATGTGCATTAGCATGATGATGATCCTGTAAGTGGAAGTGCTTGCAAGTGAGAGGAGATGGAAGTGTGTATGTGCTTGTAGGATCCTTGTTATCATGTTATCTTGGATCTTTAGGGACAAAACAGCCACTCATGCATGGGAAAGTAAACAGACACACGGTGTGAATAAATAATGTATAGAAGAGGAGCTTCTGAGTGCAATTTCCATCTTTATTTAAAAACCTGTTACTTAGGCAAATTATAATTCCAGTGACACTAACTAATCCATCAGCAATTAGGATGGGAAATGGAAATATATTCCACGGACATGATATTTCACCCATCCAATTGTACAGCAGTCTTCTCAAAGAATAAGTTGTCATTTGCCCAGAGTTTTTAGGAAAGCCATAATTTAGCTGATTAAAAAAAATAATCAAGAAAATTCCCCTGGAGAACTCCATGTTGGGTTGAGAACACTAAGTCTGGAATAATATAATTAGTAGTGCTTTTGCTGCTTTTACTGTATCTTGTCTCAACATTGCTGATTATGTAAATAGTTATAATAATTCCATCTTTTCTCAGCATCAGTGGAATCCTGTGTGCTCAGCCCATCTCCAGGCTCAATGAAGCCACATGAACACTGATTTAGCACAGTTGCCTTTGCTGCTCCCTTTGCAGATCCCTTCTCTAGCATTTCAGTCTTTAAAAACTGTTTCCATAACTAACAGGAACTTAAAATGTATTTACTAGAGCACAGGTCTTACGAGGAGCAGCAGAGGGAACAGGGTTTATTTAGCCTGGAGAAAAGGAGACTCAAGGGAGACTTTGTCCTTGTCTGCAATTACCTGGAAGGAGGATGGAGTGAGGTGGGGTTGGTCTCTTCTCCTAAGCAATAAGTTGATAGAACAATAGAACAATGGCCTCAAGTTGCACCAGGGGATGTTTAGATTGGATATTAGGAATAGGAGAGTTGTCAGTCGTTAGAAGATGAACAGGGAAGTGCTGCCCAGGGAAGTGGTTGTGTCACCATTCCTGGAGGTGTTTAAAAGATGTGGTGCTTAGGGACATGGTTTAGTGGTGGACTTGGCAGTGCTGGGTTCCCCGTTGGACTCAATGATCTTAAAGGTCTTTTCCAGCCTAAATGATTCTGTGATTCGAAGGCGTAGGCATGCTCTTCCTGGATTTGAGAGGGAGGTTGTTTATCCGGTGGTTTTCAAGAGTCTAAACTGCAGATGAAGTTTTGTATGTGTGTGCTTATAGCTTTCGTAAATAAAACATGTTGGAGAAAGACAATGTTTTGAGAGAGGGGGAAAAAAGTGCCCGTGTTTCTGCCTTATCTAACACTGGCAACACACCATTGCTTAAGCAATGAAAATTGATACTTAAGCAGTAACCCCACTTATTTCTCATAAAAATAGCCCTTTTGGCATTATGCTTTTAAGCACATTAGAACAACTTTAGGGAAATGCTTTAAATTGCACTTGTGAAAAGACAGAGGAGCTGCAGCTTTGATGTCAAGTCTTCTGTGGTATCCAGCACTGGGTATGCACCACATAGCTCAAATTACCTGCCATTAAAATACAATTTGCCAAAGTAATGGTAAGAGAAGGGTAGGAGAAGCTGTTCAGAGAGCGATGGCACGACCACATGAGACAAGGAGTGGAGCTCCATATGCTTAGGAGCATTAAACCTTGCCCTTTCTGATCTGCCAACCCTGTAGCTGTGACTCCTTGTTTTTTAGTTATTCCTAAACTTGCTGTAGGGATCAGCTCCTCTGTCCAGGCAAATGTGCTTTGTAACACACATTCAGTATTCTGCACAAAACCTGGTAATCAAGTGCGTTTGTTCTTTGGCTTTGCTCTCTATGGGGAGTAGATTAAGATCAGCAGACGTATTTTGCTTGCAGACCAAAACAGTTTTATATATCTGTTTTGAAGGAGTAAGGCAAATATAGTTCCTGCCTTATGTTGTGTGCCCCTGCTGAAGCAGGTCACTATCAATGAAAAATTCTCTCACTAACCTTTAAAAATGAGGTTTTTCTGTAATTCTAGTTCTGCTGGAGGGTAAAGCTGTAGAGAGTAATTGAATCAGTGGTGCATGCAGACTGAAATTTGCAGGATGAAATTATGGGACTATAATAGAGTGTCTCTGTTTTCCTCTCTTGTATCTTCTTTCCCTTTCTTTTTCTTCTCTTATTTCTTGATGATGGATTTTGAATCTGAAAAGGTTGAGTGGTTTAGTGAGGAAAAATGGAATTGTGATTAAGAAAAAACCTGCATTTCTAATCTGTTTTGAAGTCTTCACCTCCTGACGCCCTGGTCATCTCTGCTGGCTAAATTAGGTTGAAGCAAGCCACTTGCTAAATGAATAAATATTTAAATTGATTTAAATCCTCAGTAGAGTAGGGCATCTCATATGGGTGCTGCCAGAGAGCCCCTTAAATGCAGGGTGTGATCCTCTGATCCCACTGCTATGGGACAAGAGGGAGTTGTTGGGGTGTGTTCAAATCCCTGGGACCATGGTGCTGACCTGAAAGGTCTTTTTCAGCAGGCCACAAGTAGAGTGTGTTCAAACAGCACATGCCTTTGCTGGAGTGTAAAGAGAAACCGTGATCCTGTCTGCACATAAATCAGACACAAGCATGTGGCTACTCTTGCCATGCGCGCTGCAGAACATGTACCCTCATGTACAGGGAGCTACGGGTGGCAGTGGCTGCAGCAAGGACAAATTCACTTGTTCAGAAATCTGGAGTGAGAACGTGCACAGCTGCTTCTTCCACGTCAGACTGCAAAACTATTTTTTATATAT